>NC_045429.1:403631918-403939293 GCF_902635505.1 Sarcophilus harrisii | reverse complement strand
GATGATCAGTGGATTTTTTCAATGTCTATTTTACCTTCTGGTTCTAGAACATCAGGATAGTTTTCCTTGATGATTTCTTGAAAGATGTTTTATAAGCTCTTCTTTTTATCAAGTAGTCCAATAATTCTTAGATTGTCTCTTCTGGTTCTATTTTCCAAAAACAGTTATTTTTCCAGTAAGGCATTTTACATTTTTTTTCTTTTTTTTTCTTTTTTTGGGTTTTGTTTGATAGATTCTTGATGTCTCATTGAGTCATTCACTTCCATTTATTTAATTCTAATTTTTAATGAATTATTTTCTTCAGTTATCTTTTTTAATTCTCCTTTTGCATTTGGTTAATTGAACTTTTAAATGAATTGTTTTGTTTATTGGATGTTTATCCCATTTCACAAATTCTGTTTTTCAAGAAGTTGTTCTCTTTCTCCATTTTGCCAAAACTATTTTGTAAGGAATGATTTTCTTCAGACAATTTCTGTGTTTCTTTTTTTCAGAGATCTTTTAAGGATCTTTTAAGATCCTTTATGAATTCTTCCAAAAGAGCCTTTTGATTTGGAGACTAGCTCTTATCACCCTTTGAGGCTTCATCGGGGGATGTTTTGCCTTTAGTTTCCTCAGAGTTTGAGGTCTATTCTTCCCTGTCTCTATAAAAACTATCTATGGTCAGAGCTTTTTTTTGGCTTTTTGCTTATTTTTAAAGATCAAGGTCAGCTCTGAGGGTAAAGGGGAGATTGTCCCCATGCTCCCTCTGCAGGCAACAGTGGCTTACACTGTCTTGGAGCCAGTGCTGCTGGCTTCTTTCTCATGCTGTGTGGGTATGGCTAAGTTCTACATTATGCTACTGTTCAGAGCCTCTCTATTTGTCTTCTGTAATTGTTTTGGAAGCCTTGCAGCTGATATACTGGCTTCTGAACCAGGGCAGAGTAGCAAATGCTGCTGTATTTTGTTTAAGAGCCTTCCACTAGATTCCCCTGCCTATTGAGGCATCTCCACCCTGGGTCTTCCTGCAACTAAGCTGGGTTGCAACCACTTCCCCCTAACCCTTGCACTATTGAGACAAACTTTCCCCTGAAGTTCTAAAATATCTTCTATTGAAAATTTGTTACACTCTAAATATTTATGGTTCTGTCGTACCAAAACTAATTTAGAGACTTGATCTGATGTTGATTCTGAGGTAAACCAAGAAAAGCTAAGACAAAGACCTGTCTGCTCTTTACCATCTTGCCTCCCATTATCTATTTTGAATTACAAAAGTGAAAAGTTGATAATATGTACTCAGTAAAGATATTTTACCTGTCCCTAATAACATCCTAAGAGGGTGTTTTAGTATGTTTTTGTGCTTTGGGATTAGTATGATGCAGAGTAAGTGCTGTCTTGAGTTTCTAAGATACATCTGTCCCTTTACCTTATTGTAAAGATAACTATATATGCAATCTGTGCTTAGTCCATACTGGGAATAATTTAAAAGTTTTATCATTGGTCAGCATACAAAGCAAGTAATTGGGAAAACTTTATCTTTAAAGTCTTCCAAAAATAATTATCTAATAGATGCCATTTACATTCACTCTGAGCCAATCAGTGCTCAAATAATGACCAAGTGGGACTGGCCTGGGACCCTACTGTCTGTCCATCAATGAGAACCAGAGTGATTTGGGTGCCAGCAATGGTCCTAAACTGTAAACCCCAAAGTTTCAGTGATCAAAATTTACATCCCTTTGGGCAGAGAACTCACAGCTAAAGATATGGTGCCCTCTGTGGGAAGAGGAAAAGGAAAGGAAAGGAAAAAGAAGAGAAAAGATGAAAAAAGAAGAAAATAAAATAAGTTATATTACCCAGTTCCAATTGGGTCCCCAGTAGAGCATACTAACCCAGGCCTAATCTAATCATTTGTTCTTCATACTCTCAGATAAGCACCATGACATTAGGCTGATGATGAAAATAGTGAATGTAAATAGCATTTATTTCTCTTTCGGCCAGAAACCCTAAGGATCTTCTCCTCCCAGATTAAGATATGGGTGTATATGTGTGCCTCATTTCTTACCTCGCTTTAATTGGGCATTGCCTCAGCCAAACTGAGACCTGTAGAAGACCTTAGCTTAAAAAGACCAAGCTCTCCCACTGCATCCGGGGTCATCTCCAGTCATCCTGACCTATATCAGGACCCAGATGGCTTTGGAGGAAAAAGTGAGATTGGTGACTTTGAACAGTTCTCCTTCACTTTAATCTAATTCACTTGCATGTTATAGCATCACCTCCCTGATGTCATATTATATTCAAGAATGAAGGACAACAGCAATATCCAATAGATAACAAAAAAAAAAATGTCCAACATAACTCAGCATATTAATACTAATTTGGATGGTTAGGGAATTGTTTTAAAAGATGTTATCATTTGGAGATGGTGATCCAATCCAACAGCACATATTATATGTAAGGCATTAGAAATATAAAGACAAAATTTTAAAAACTAGTCCCTACCCTCAAGAAAATTAGAATCTATAGGACACTCAAAACAGTTGAAGGAGTTTTTGGAATTCATGTTTTCTAACTCAAGTTAGAAATGGAATAAAATAGCCCTGTAAGAATGAAAGATATAATTTTTACCTGAATAATTCTGAAAGGTAACAGATTTTTATATTTTCCCAGATTTGTAAATGGGGCATTATAGTAACAAGAGTGTGCTAGAAGATGTTTATCAGTCCACTGAGCTAGGGAAAAATGTCATTCATTAATAACTGTGGGAAGAATGAGTCCAAAGAAAGGATTTGAAATATATTATATACATGTTCATGAATTATATAATTTCCCTTAAAATATGGCTTTTCATCTGGCTCAGGTTATTTGCCTGAAGTCTTTTCTTGTTTTGAAATTATTAACCATTTTTAATAACACTTCCTTCACTAGAATTCTAGAGAATCAAATGCTACAGTATTTTCATAATAATAATTTATTTTTATTATAGGAAATAAAGCATATAAGTTAGTTAACAACCTGCCTTCAATATCAATCTATTGTCTATCTTAATATGCATTATCTCCCTTTATGTATTCTTTAATCTACCTAAAATAGCCTTGCTATTTTTCACACACAAAATATCTCTGATTTTCAAGATTCTGTATGAGATGTTCCTTGAACTTGGAATGCTTTTCCCTTTTTTTTTCCAACTCTCAAAACTTCAGTTCATATGCCACATTCTACAAGAAGCCTTTTTGGATCCTCATATCTGCTGATGCTTCCTCCCTCAAATTTCTTGTGTTAAATATATATGCATATGTATATATGTGTGTGTATATATATATATATATATATGCATACATGTATATGTATATATTAAAAATTTACATGCATACTTCTTATTTTGTTTAATATAATATTCTTCAGGCTAGAAACCATTCCATTTATATTTTTACCTAGCAAGACAAGTTTTCAAGTCTGAATATATGTTTATTGGTTGATTAAAATTATTTGCCAATGATTAATAGAATAAATTACCTGCACCTATTAATTGTGGAAAGAAGACTGACCTAATAGAAAAGCTAAGTTCTAGTTCATATTTCATTATCAACTAGTTATGTGACTTTAATAAGTTAATTTACCCTTGATCTAGATCATTTTCCATAATGTCCCAAATCAGGATTAACACCTTCTGCTTCTAAAATTCTATGACTAGACAAACAGACAGACCAGCCATTTATTAAGCACTTAAAACCAATGCTTTTACTAAAGTTGTCTAGTTTACCAAACAGTCTCTAATAGGAAAAACAAAATTATATGAAAAAGGGGAAAATTCAAATTAGACTAATCTTCTTCATAGTTAATGTTTATTTGGCTTTCATATTTCATACATACATATCTTTAAATGATAGGGTGAACCTGGAGAAGCAGGAAATCCTGGCCCCCCTGGTGAATCTGGTCCTGGTGTAAGTATTCAATTTATTATTATTAAAGAGGACAACAAATTGAAAATATTCTTTACTCATTAATGATATTGGACTGATTTCTTACCATTACTTAAGTACAGATTCTCTATATGTAAAACCAAATTGTTTCATGATTGTAACCATCTTGACTTCTAACTATTTAAAGATGAAGAAAACATGATTTCAATAAAAATGTTATTCAAGCTACAACCTGTTTATTATATAAGGCACTTAAAACATTTTTGATATGTACTTTCCCTAAAATTTGGTACTGAAGCAGTCAAATAAAAATTCAAATAATGTAACTGTAAAATAGAAAATTGATTTTCTTCAAATAAATGAGAAAGTTTAAATTGATTGCCATCATTTTCTCTCTAACATGTTTTGGTATAGAACCTTTAAATATATCTTTTTTATTATAATATGCAGGGTCCAAAAGGTGAACGAGGAGAAAAAGGTGAAGCAGGGCCTCCTGGTGCTGCAGGACCTCCAGGAATCAAAGGACCCCCAGGAGATGACGGACCTAAAGGCAACCCAGTAAGTGAACCAAGTACCTTAAAACCAAGGCACTGATGTTAAGTCTCTAAGAGAGTTTTCAAGAGTTGTATTTAATAGATCTAGAGCTTCAGAGTCAATAATAAGGGAAATATATTGTACAAAAATAGAGCTGAAGAAAGGATTTTGTTTGTTTGTTTGTTTGTTTGTTTTTTGCTGAGGCTATTAGTCTTGAGTGACTTGTCCAATGTCACACAATTGGAAAGTGTTAAGTGTCTGAGACCAGATTTGAACTCAGGTCCTCCTGACTTCAGGGTTGGCTAGCTGCAGCACCTAGATGCCCTTGGGAAGGAGAGGTTTTTAAAGGCTTTTTCAACTGTTTTGTTTGGTTGGAATTCATTAGCTGACTAATTTTTTTTTTCATTTTTTCAATTTTTCTAGGGTCCTGTTGGCTTCCCTGGAGATCCTGGTCCTCCTGGTGAACCAGGACCTGCTGTAAGTATCCTAGAAAGCAAAAATCCTTTAGAACAATATATCCTCATTGTTGCTTTTGTTTCTATAGTAAAATGGACCTACATTTGAATATAATATGGAGCCATATTTTGTGATTCTTTGGAAATGGACAAAATATATCTTTATTTTAGTTAAGACATAGCTAGATGATAGATAAATAGTTGAATGAACAGATACACTGATTATTTGCTACTTACTTACGTATGTTCTAGATATGATGCTAAGAGCTGACTTGCTTAAGAAAACAAGATAGCCCTTATAGGAGCTTAGATTCTAATGGGGGAGAGGGGATAAAATACATAATTTACATAAGTACTTCTTATTATTAAGGAAATATGGCATCAACTGGAATGATATGGTTTTGATAGGAAAGTGTCCTGTAAGAATGAGTGCAAGAAAAATATGGCAAGAGATTGTTTATTAGAACCAAGGGATCAAAGGATAGAATCCAGATTACAGGTGGGAAGGAGGTGGAGGTTATGAGCTGATAGAGAAGCATGGCATGAGAGCTTGTTTTAATGGTGGAGTATGTATAGAAATAAGTGGCAGAATTATTGTGTTCTTTCTGACTCCGTGTTCTTTCTGACTCCTTCATCCTCTTCCTGACAGGTCTTTTTCTATGGAAAAGAATATTTCTTGATAATGTCATTCCCCTGAATCAAGAATGTTCAAGTCTATAATGAGTTCTTTGAGTACTCAATTAAACTAAATTCCAACAATTTCACTTAAGATTGCAGAACTGCTACTCCTTCTTCTGGCCTGGGGGCAGTGTCATGCCTCTGGTTGTCCAATCTGTCGTGATGTTAATAAATGTTGACATTATATTAATTGGAATAGCTTACTCTATTTTCATTTCTGGCAAAAAGTGGTGACCAAAGGTAAACTACTACAAATCATTTAGGTTTCCTCTTATTGCTCTTTTAGGGTCAAGATGGTGTTGGTGGTGATAAGGGTGAAGATGGAGATGCTGGTCAGCCTGTAAGTAACCTTTTATATATTCTTTTTATTATATTAAGGCTCTTTGGGGAAATATGTGAAGGTAGTAAGCTTCTTAGTAAGCTCATGATGTGGTGTAATATTTTCTAGGTGAAATTCCATTGTTCTTTTAGTTTCAAATTGATTTTTTGCAAATTTCTATGTAAGACAGTTTTTTGTTTGTTTATTTGCTTTGTTTTGTTTTTTTTTCCCTATGTTACCAATATCTGGTGGCTTTAAATATCTGAAGCAGATTTATTACATGGGATTTATTGTTTTTTAATTGTCTGGTTTTTTTAATATTCTATGGTACAATATTCAGAGAAATGAAGGGAAGATTTGGGATCTTTTTTTTTTCAAGTTTTAACAACTAGAGCTGTCTGAAAGTGGAATGGACTATATAGAATGTAGCAGTTTCCCCATCACTACCTTTTTAAAGGAGGGTCTGCCATACCATTTGGGAATAGCATAGAGGGGATTCCTGCACAGGCATGATGTTAATTAGTCAAAAAACAGTTATTAAATGTTTTCCATGTGTCAAGTCTTAGTGCTAAGCTCAAAATACAAAAAAAGACAGAAGGCAGTTCCTAGTCTCAAAAAGACTATAATATAATGGAGGAGAAAACATAAAAATAACCATATCCAAACAGGCTATATGCAGAGTAAATCAAAACAATCACAGAGGGCATGCACTAACATTAAAGGAAACAAGAGAGACTTTTATGTAGAAGGTAGGAATTTACCTGGGACTTCTGGAAATCCAAGGGGCAGAGATGAGGAAGGAAGAGTATTTGATGGATGGGAAACAGCCAGTGAAAATGTCCAAAACAGAGACACAGTGCCTTGTGTGAGAAAGATTAATAAGACCAGTGTCACTGATTTCAAGAATATGTGGAAATGGGATATAGAGTATAAAACACTTGAAAATGTAGGGGGTAGGGAGCAGATTACAAGTCTTTAACTGTCAAACAGGATTTTTATATTTGATCTTGTAAGTGACAGGGAGAAAGTGGAGTTTATTGAGTAAGGGTGACATGATTAAATCTGTACTTTGGGAAGATCATTTTGACAGCTGTGAGGAGAATGGACTGGAATGGGGAGAGATTTGAGGGAATGAGGGGTTAGAAATCTGTGAAAGGGAAAAAGTGATGCTTTGGAGTGCAAGTATAGTTGGATTCAATAAAAATAACTAACTATATAGATACTGGGGTATTAAATTAGCATTTTGTTCTTTAATATGTATACTTCACTTTTTTCAGGGTCCTCCTGGTCCTTCTGGTGAAGCTGGGCCCCCTGGACCTCCTGGAAAAAGAGTAAGTTTTTAATTGTTCATTTGAAACTTTTTTAAACGTTTTCTACTGTAGCCGCACTTTTGGGATTGTGTGAAGAATAATTTGAAGAAAAACTAAAAAGGAAAACAAATGATTTTTTTCTTTTTTTAGTTTAATTTAGACCTAATTATTATCTACTTGTGAAGACTAATAATATGTAAATGATATAAAAGTGTCAGGATTATTTTCTGGGACTGATACATGATTTGGCATTAGGAGTGAAGTAGGAGAAAGATTGGATTCCTCTTGTCTAAAACTCGGTTCCCTCTGGACAATTACAGGAAGTCTATTAGGGGAACAATTCAACAAATACATATGGATCAGAATCTAAATACTTCTATTTAATCTTTGAAGCATTATGATCATCACCTTTACTGTTAATAGTTATGTATGGATCACTGGAACATTAGCATAAACTCAACCCCAACCCTGGAAATATGTTAAGCAAAAAAGACCTAATAATTAAGATAGGAAGATTTTTGTCATTAAATTATAGTTTGTTGTTGTTGTTATTGTTGCTCTTCAAATTGAATAGAATATATGACTTTTATGACAAAAAGGCCAGTTTTAATTAATTAGGGTTCCTCCCTTCCTCCCCTTCCTTCCTACCTTCCTACCTTCCTACCTTCCTTCCTACCTTCCTACCTTCCTACCTTCCTACCTTCCTGAGTATACAGGGCAGTTGTATCAAATGTTGTAATATATATAAAATTCTTCATAAACATTAAATTCCTATGTAAATTTTTACCATTGTTATTTTTATTCTCCATTCACAAATGGTTTTCTGTGTATCTTGCCTAGTTTCTTAATGTTGCCAAGAACAAAAAGTTTTTAACAACAGTCCTTTTTTTCTTTAGATTTATTTCCATTCAGTGGTTTGGGGTCATAACTGGTGGTACTATTGCTTTCCAAAAGTAGCCATTCTATTTTAGGAGGAAATCCTGCTGAATTTCCTCAATTTGGAAAGAAGAAAGGGTCAAAATATTGAATCATTTCTCAACAATTTACTCCACTGTTTCCCCCAACTTTTTTCTACATTAGATATGAATCTCATAACTAATAAATAGCTTCAATAGCTCTCATTTTCTTCCCACTCAACAAATGTTAACATTGCCCTTCTGAGATCAGCCTTCTATTAAATGGCTTGCTGTTTTGTTTTATTTTGTAAAATAAATCCAATGATTTTTAAATGTATTCAAATGAAGTCTTTGCTTAGATCTTTATTTGAAAGGAACTTGGTAATACCAAAATTCTTTTATTCTCAAAGGTACTTATATTATTCCTGTGCAATATTCTAAATATATACTTGAGAAGAAAACCCATTATCTTTAAAAACATGATATCTTTTGCCCCAGTGGTTAGTCAATTGATTGTTGTTGTTATTTAATTATTCATTCTGTATATTTGCTATCCCTTATGGAATTTTTTTTGGTAAAGCTAATGGAGTGGTTTGCCATTTTCTTCTTTAGTAGGTCAAGGCAAACATAGATTAAGTAACTTGCTCAGGGTCAAATAGATAATGTGTATTTAATTTGAACTCTGGTCTTTCTAACAGGAGGCTAGCATTGAGCAATCTAATTGCCTAATTAATTTTTTCACCTCCCTCATTTAAAAAAAAAAAGTAAGCCCTTCTCCTTGCTGTGTTTTGAGAATACAGAAGCTAGTGATAAGTAATACTTTGTAGTGTTTGAGTGGGAAGTCATTCTTTATATTTCTACATTCATTCACAGAACCCTAATTCATTGGCTATTACTTGCAATGGGGGTGATATAGACATGAAATAGGATATAATTTCTCTACATTTAAATATTTTTATAGTCTATGTAGGAAAAATTTGCACACACACACACATGCACACACTTGGCAAAATGCAAAATAACTTTTAAAAGTACATAAGAGCCACAAACAGGTTTATAAGCAAAATTCAAAATGAGGGAGTAGGGAATCATTAATAATCTGAAGTAAGACAGGAATTATGTAGCTTTTTGAATTTTCAAGGCCCTACTGAAATACCACTCCTTTGAAACACTTGCGACCATTCCATTCTATTCATTTCACAAGGCTCTCTCTTCTCTTATGAATTTCTTTTTTATTATGACACCAATATTTGGCACTTGTGTGCTTCTTTTAGTATTATTTGTCTTTTTCTGTTTGTGTCTTGTCTTCTCAACTAGATTATAAATGTTTTAAGGTGAAAGGTTGTTTTCTATGTAATCATCATGGTGTCATTATGGTCACTTATTCTTTGCATGGTAAGTGCTCAATACAAATTAATTATCTGATCGATTGGCAAAGTGAGAGGCTAAAAATAATACTCTTTATCAGCCTATCTCTGAAGCCAGATGCTTTGATTAAGTTATATGATTGATTGTGGTTGATTTGTTATAGTATTGTTTGGAGAATTAATATTCTCATTGGATGTCATATGTCAGTGGCACAAATGTTGATTCTGTAGTTTCCAAAGCTAAAAATATATTTGTTACTTCATGTCAGTGAATTATTGGAACAAGAAAGACAAAATTCAGAAGTGAACTTCAGCTTTCTGTAGATGACAAAATATGCTTGTTAAGTTTAACTGTTCAGGATACATAGGACCTTGTAGACTCACATTCATCACAATTATATGTTTTTAACCCCCAAACTCTCAAATAAGTGATGAAGTGCATTGTAAAACCCAATATTGGAGAGGAATTTCAGTGTCCAAAATCAACTGTGTCAACTCAAGTGCTACCCAAAACATGAACAGAATGAGAACTGTGCAAAGGCAGACACATCAATCCTCTTTGGCATGTACATCGCCTTCTTAAATTATGAAGTACCATGCACTGTAAGTGTAGCATAAGCCATATACATAATTTATTTTCAATAAATGAAGCAAGCTATAAAATAAAATTATACCTTGAGTTGCAGAAACATGATTTGTTTAAAAAAATTACTTTTGAAGTCTGGAAAAATTATTTGTAAAAAAATTGAATGTTTGATGGTGTTCAAATACAATTCACACTGATGTTTTAAGTTCAGCTTTGTATAAGACAAAGTAAAGGAATCGCTTGGCAGCTAAATGTCAAGTATCTTTTAGATTTCCATAGACAAATAAAGATTTTTTCAGACCCCCACACCAATTTTTCTGTCTTAAATGTTCAATCAGCCATTATTATTGTTGTGCAGTTATAGGCCAGTTATGTTTGACTCTTTGTGACCTCATTTGGGGTTTTATTGTCAGACATTAATATAGTTTGCTATTTCTTTCTCCAGAATATTTTACAGATAAGGAAACTGAGGCAAACAGGATTAAAATGACTTGCCTGAGGTCACACAGCTAGTAAGTGTTTGATGTCATATTTAAATTCAATAGTATGAGTCTTTCTGACTCCAGGCCCAGCATTTTATCCATTAGGCTATCTACTTGCCCATATTCAGCTCTTACCTTAAATTAATTATATAACCACATATTTATAGCTTCAATAGCTTTAATAGTATATTATTCTTTGAGTACCTTTATACACACAGTGTTACACTAGGCACCTTAGGATAGAAAGGACAGAACACCAGCCTTTAAGATGTTTGCAACTTCAGAAAGGTCAATACAGGTAGATATTGAGACTACGACTGCCCAAGCCAGTGGGAGTAGAAAATGGGCGAATTTTTTTTTCTTGAGATTTAGATGCTTTGAAAAATGTTTTTTTTTTTTTTTCTGCCTTTCACCTCCATGGTGTGATTAAAAGTTAAAAGACATTTAGAAACATTTTTCTTCCCTTCAGACCTTAAATAAGTATCATACAGAGGGGGAAGGAATGAGCAAAAAAGAACTAAAATCAAGAAACTGTAGCTAGCATTGATACCTGCCATAAATCATGACTAAAATGATCTGAACTATAATTAACATGAATTATGCCCTTCTACCTTCCATTCAGACAAAAAGCATAGCAAAAGATATAATCACTCCTTTTTTAGAAATCTGAAGATTTGTAGTGAGACAGTCAGATGTAGTGATAAAGTAGGTCGGTAGCTCAGCTCATAGAGAACTAAATCTGAAGTCAGGAGCTCTATGTTCAAATCCAGCCCCAGAAACTTAATAGTGATACTAAGCAAGTCACTTAACCTGTTTGATTCAGTTATCTTATCTGTAAAATGGGATAGCACACTAGTTCCTAGGCTTGATATTAAATGAAATATTGCTTGTAAAGTGTTTTGAAAACCTTAAAGAGCTATATAAATGAGTGATAAGAAATTATCCTTTGAATCTAGGAAGCATAAATATTTCTAACATCTTATGATATCCAGTTACTAGTGTTATGTTCTTATAGAGCTCCTCAACTTCCTTTTTGTTATCAAATATCACACATTAATCAGTCAGTCAATCAATTACTCAACAAGCAAAAACTTATGTCTAACAAATGAGCCAGACATCTTTTGACATTGCTAACTATTGTCCCTTTTCAGAGACACATCACTGAAAAGAGAATTAATTTCTGTTTTCTTCCTTCCAGTTGAGAACCATGTATAATGTTCTTATGATAACTGTAAAAGTTTAAAAAGACAATAAGAAATGATATTGATGAATCCAATTGATACATGCAGAAGTATGTACACAGGTATATGTAAATAGATATGTACATGTAGTTACAATATATATGCATATATTATGCATATACTAAATCTATACACATGCATACAAAATTCATATCAATATAATGTGTGATCCAGGTGAAAAAATGTCATATATTCATTTAATACCTAAAACCCTCACTGATACTAAATTTGATAATAATGACAACAAAATAGATAATTTATTTTATCAACTAGTACAGTTATTTTAAATGTAAAGTAATAGTAGTGTGATTGCAAGTTTTGTACCAGGATTGTTTCCATCTGAATTCCATTCCTCCTTCCTATTTCTCTGTCTTTGTCTCTCTGTCTGTCTGCCTGTCTGTCTCTCCCTCTCTATATACATGATGAAAAGAATAAAATTGTTAACAGCAGCAATGACAATAACAGTGAAAATAATATGGCATGGGATAAAAGATTAACCTCAAAATCAGGAAAATCAATGTTTAAATTCTACTTCTGATACATGCTAATTGTAATGAGAAGTCATTTACCCTCTTGGTGCTCCAGGCAAGTCAGTAAATCTATAATCTTCAAAACAGACACTGATGGGCAGAGATAGAGATAATTCTTTACTTGGAATTCCTCATACAGAGAAATTACAAGCCTGAAGCCATTGTTATTTTTAAATTATTTTTATTATTGTTATTAATGTTATTATTATTTCGATGTGGAGATAAATAACATTAAAATTTGTGAAACATGTTATGCAAATTTTCTAATGCCTAATATGCATTGGAAACAAGTTTTAGGGAAATTTATTACCACAGCATTCTTCCTATTTTAAAAATAAAAATTTTAGCCATGTAACATTTTCTTATTATATTGCAAAACTAATGCTGTTTCAAAGCCACTTTTTATGCATTTTGTCCTTTAGAAAATATTCATTTTGACACAATATAGATTAAATGTGAAAAATCCTATAACATATCACAAATTTTTGCTTTTCCTAACTCCTTCATTCTCTTATACAGAGTAGAAAGTAATTTTGAGACAAGCTTTTAAAATAGTTTTAGGATCAATTAGAGAACTATAGGAGGATAAATAGGAAAAAGCTTTTAGTATTTATATATGATATTTTCATAATTATATGATTATCCCAGTATTTGTCATTTGCAGATTTTAAATTTAGCAATTTAAACTCAAATAGATAATTTAGTAGATAGATATAAGACAGGAAGTCAGAGACTTGATTTCAAATTTTGGCTATGTGATCCTGTACAATCTACAACCTCTCACCCTTAGTTTCCTTAGCTATGAAATGAAGATAATAATAGGATTTACCTTCCAAATTTGTTGTGAGTATTTAATGAGACAATATATTTAAAACCACTTACAAATTTAAATGCTAGCTATTGATGCTGTAGTGGTGGGAGCAGTAATAGTGATAGGAAGAGGAGGAGGAAGAGAAGATGGAGAAGAAAAAGAAGTACCAGAAGGAAAAGAAGGAAAAGGAAGAAAAGAGGAGAAGGAGAAGAAGAAGAGCAGTAGTAAGAGTGATCATTAAAAATAGGTTTCCCCTGATCACTCTAATGTCTTCCAATCAGATGGAAATCAGGAGAACTCATGTTATGTGAGGATATGATATAAATAGACTACTAACAATTGTCTCTTAATAGAGATATTAAGTATTTGGGTCTTTTTAATTGTTCATATAGACTGATTTTTTTTTGTTGCTCTGGTGAAGAGAACTCCTTATTAGTTTAATTTAGAAATGTTTATCCTCTGTGGCAAAACATTAGCTTAAATCTTTCATTAATTGCTCAGTAATCCATTTCAATCACTTAAAAACAAAATTAGTAAGGATTTTAGAGCTATGAATTATGAAGCTATCTCATTATTATCAGGCATCTGAGAACTGTTATGATTTTTCATTATGAATATTTATAATCAAAACTGATTGAGTATGTTCATGTTACAGAATAGCTACAGATATATCAGCCTTTAGGTGGTCTTTAGCCAGCAATTATTTGTATTGTTTACTCTTAAAGTATGACAATATTATTAAAAACAAGTTGAACACTACTTAATAAAATGTGTTAAATTGTTCCCTGTAATAGGCAGGGGTAAACTGGAATGTTTAATTAGCTTTGTCTATTTTAAGCAAAAATCTATTTGCTCTACTAGTTTAAAACATATTTATAATGGCATTAAAATCAGCAATAAAATTGTAACCAGGTCTGTTTTTAATATTCCTGATTAATATTTTTGTTCTTTTTAAAGTGTCAACTTAACTAGTTTAATATATTCAAAGCAGTATAGTAACTCAAGGCATCAAGGTAGCTAAAAAGAAAAATTAAATGCAAACATAATCTCATTCCTCATTACTTTTGCTGCTGTCTGTCTGTGACTTAGATCTCTGCATTCGAACTCATAAAGAACAATGTTTCTGATAGCTTCAAAATCATGGAGAGAAATTCAGATGACATCTGGTTAAACCTCTTCATTCTACAGATGAGGGAAATCTGGCTTAGAGAGAATGATTTTGCCCTGATTCACACTGGGAGAATCAAGATTTTGAACTCACATGCTCTGAATAAGATTTATTTAAAATGGATTAAAAGAAGTAGTCAACAAAAACATTGGGATCTTCCTGATCTCAATGCTGTGGAGACCTAAGTTCCAAGAAAATCTTGGATTTTCTCTGACACACCTCTACTTTGTTACTCTGAGCAAATTGTTTGAACTTTCAGTATTCTACACTTTAAGATTATAAGTTGCAGAAAAGATGTTGACTTGCATTGGGAGAGGGAGTTTCTTTTTTTTCTTTTTTTTTTAATTGAAGCTTTTTATTTTTAAAACACATGCAAGTATAATTTTTCACCATTAACCCTTGCAAAACCTGTGTTCCAATCCCCCCCTTTCCTCCCACCTCCTCCCCTAGATGGCAAGTAATGCAATATATGTTAAACATGGTAAATATATATATATATATATATATATATATATATATATAAATCCAATACAGGCATACATATTTCTACAATTATCTTGATGCACAAGAAAAATTAGATTAAAAATGAGAAATAAAATAAAATTCAAGCAAACAACAACAAAAGAAGTGAAAATGCTATGTTATGATCCATACTCAGTTTTGACAGACCTCTTTCTGGGTATAGATGGTTCTCATCATGAGATCATTGGAACTGGCCTGAATCGTAAGAGTTCCTTTCTCCAAGAATTTCCAATAATATACTAAGGAAATAATGAATTTAGTCAAGATCCTACTTTCTTTAAAGGATCCAGTGCTGAATTGAGTAGCTCCCGAAAATGCAGTCACAGCTATTGCCAATATATGTCACTGTTATGTTATACTAGTGCTTTGCTATCACAAAAAATGAATGATGGGAATTCAAAAAGTATTTTAAAGTTTGCAAAACTCTTCACACAAATGCATTTACAATATAGTTACTGATGATTCAATTTTTCCATTAGATATCCATAATCAGTTTATCCTATTTATAAATCTTGTTTGTATATATTTATATATAATATTTCTTTTTTTCCATTCTAAATATCTCTATTATTTTCAATCAATTATGAATCATTAACCCAAGATTTTTTACTGCTAATTGCCCTTGTTTGGACATAATTCAGCCTAACTCATGCTCTTCCTACCTTTTGATCAGAAATGAACATGGCATTCTTTCTGTAGTCTGACTATAGCAGAATATAGCTAAACTATCATTTTCTTATTCCTGGGAACTAGATGTCTTTTAATGTAGCCTTATATTTCATTACATTTTTTGATCTGACACATTATATTGATATTTCATAATGAGCTTTCAATTTGTTGAAAGTGAGGGGTGTTTTTTAAAATCACATATATCCAAACCTGTTTTTTTACTTGTGATGTTGATTTGGTTTAACTCAAGTATAAGATTTTCCAATTATTATTATTTTATTACATCATATTTGATTTCATTTACAATTCTAGCCTATTAAAATATTGCTTGAATGCTGATTCTGTCATACATTGTTAATTATCCCTCTAAGATTTGTATCATCTGTGATTTTTGATAAGGCTGCCTTCAGTACTCCTATCCAAGTCACTATTGTTTTTAAAAGAAGTTATGATCAGACAAAAATTCCTTGGTTACCCTACCAGAGGTGAAGCTGACTCTTCATAATCTAGTTAGATTGTTATCTAGTGAATCCTTTCTGTAGGAAAGACATTTGAGACTGTCAGAGTCTGTCACTAGCAACTTCTATGATCCTGAGTAAATAGCTTTGTCTCTCCTTGCCTCAATTTCTTCACTTTTAAAATAAGAGGTGATTAGATGAATACTAATGATAATTACTGATATTTATATAATGCTTTGAAGTCTGGAAAGCATTGTACGTACTCTTCATACATGATTGATACTCATAATAATTTGTGAATTTCTTAGTACAGATATAATTATTCACATTTTCAAATTTGGAAAATTATATTTAGATATGTTTAAATAACTTGAACCTATTCATTACTAACTCTAAGTGCAGAATATTATTTACTATGCACTGCTGCATCTGAAGTTCCTTCCCCCGTAAAGGCAACTAAAACATAGACTTCTCAAGTCATTTCTTTAAAAAAAGAATACCCACGTCCAGAAAAAAAATTATTCTTAAATATGTTCCATTTGACATTTGAAAAAGAATAACTTACATTTTAAATATGTTCCATTTTGTATAAATGAATAGTAATTATGTTTTTATATTAAGTGAGTAATTATATTTTTCTAATACAATATTGATTGTCATGATGTAATTTCAGTGGCATAAACAATAAGGCCATGTGATTTCTGAATAAAACTGACAATAAAATTGTCATTGGCAGTATATATACATCCTTACATGGGTTTGCAATATTTAGAAGAAGTGTATACTTTCTGAAGGCACTAAAAATTGTATAACTTGTGTCAATAAGTCATGGAATTTGAATATTTGAATTATTATCCCAGATGTCTGAAGCCTAGAGTCAACTTTGTGTTGTCCTATTAAGAGGAGGAAAAAACCCTCAGATGCTAAATAAAATATTTTTATGCATTTTATGTTTCAAGTTACTCATAATTTGAAAAATGCAAATATTAAAAGTTCTAAATCAAGCAAGACACATTGCCAAAGGAAAGACATGATAAGTAGTTGAAGCAGTGGTTATAGTTATTAATTGATTTCGGAGATGGATGCATCTTTAAATTCCTGTGAATACAATGTTAGATTTTAAAATATCGAGGTGTGAGTCATTTGCTTCACTTAGTGGTAAGAGATAGTTTCATCTGTAAAGTGAGACATTGAGAAAATTCTCACTCCAATTGCTATGAAATCATTTTAATTGAAAATATACTAAAATATTATTTTTACATTTCTAGCATTTTGGTTGGCTGAAATAAATTTTTATTATTTCTATTGATACCATAATCATCAACAATAATAATCAACTGTTACTAATAGGCATACAGAACTTTCAATACATATTTGTACATTGATATTATGGAAAGAGCCTTGCGTGTGTAATGAGAGACTTGGGTTTGAGTCCTGTTTCTGCTTCTACTGCTTATGTGGAATCACTTTTTTCAAATTCATTAAGCCTCTATGTCCCCAGGATTCTATTTATGTTTTAAGATGTTACCTTCCATATAAAAATTTATTATCTCTTATTCTCATTTGTAACTCACAAAACCATGTGAGGCAGATATTGCAACTAATATTATATTATATTAAGTGAATATTTATATTTTTCTAATAGAATATTGATTGTCATGATGTAATTTCAGTGGCATAAACAATAAGGTCATGTGATTTTTGAATAAAGGTGACAATGAATTTTACACATTTTTTGCATTTTACAAAAGAGGAAACAAACTCAGAAGAGATGAAACAACTTGCCTATGTTTATACATCTTTTAAGTTTCCAAAATGATATTTTTTTGACTTAAGGAAATGATTTGTTCATTTTTTTTCATAGAGGAAAAAACCGTGATTTCCAACTTGAGTGATTGTTAAAATGCCTCTTTTATAATATGTTGAACTTATAGCCTAAAAAAAAAATTTCTGGGTAATATTTTGAGTATGTAGGTTTGATGTTATGTATCAGGGTTCAGCAAAATACTGCTAGAAGGCCACATTGAGCTTACCACCATTTTCTATGGCCTCCAAATTAATAATGAAGCCATCCTTAGGTCATGGGCTATACATATAGAACATGGGTCAGATTTGGCCTATGGGCCATAATTTGCTAACACTTGTGTATATTATAGTTCACTATTTTTTATATCATCCTTTCTGTGTACTCAATATTAGCAAGTGACACATCTTCAGGGTTTGCCAATGTTACTCTATAGTTAGGGCAATGTAAATATATGATATTTACTGAATTCCATGTGATAGCTGGCATTTCAATAGGATATTGTTATGTTTATAACATTTAAAAATTAGGCATTTTTATCATCATTTAATTAAATGAAGAAAAATTAAGATTCAGAGAGTTGAAACAATTTGTGAGGCTATCACAGATCATGTACTGGAAAGGAACACAAAGTGCTCAAAGAATACAAGTAAGGTAGTGCAAGAATGAAACGATGGAGAACTCAGAACTCTAGATCTCTGCCTTTAAAATCTGATTGTTGTTGCCAGGCACATTTACAGGGACTATGTATTAAGGAAATCTTAGGAAATTCAATCAGTAGGTGGCCCAAACTGTGGCACTTCTGCCCTCAACTCCCTTATCATTGTAGTCTTGCATTCCTGGATTAGATGAAGTTTGCTAAACTAATTATGATTGGAGGCTCTTAGATTTGTCACCTAAATGAAACTAAATCAATTATTGAGTTTATAGAAATTTCTCAGTCTATAAGTTATCATCATTGATTAAACATGGAGCTATTTCAAGTAGTGCCTAGCAATAAGTTAATCCTCATGCTTGTTTATTGTCTGTCACACATCAAACAAATGGATTTATAGCCTAGATTATCTTTTTTCAAGCTATCACCATGCCGTGATTTCTAATTTTAAAAATACATAATGTTTTTACACAAAAAACAAAAGTTTGTACTGACTCACCTAAGAATATAATCATATTTAATAAGCTTTTTAAAGCATAGCTAATAGTTTTTAATTATATATGTATTAGTATGTATGTTAGTATATGTATAGCTATTTCAGCATATTTAGTATGTATACATATATATATAGTATATACTACACGTATATATTGTTCATATATATGCACATACACATACATACAAATATATTTTTTTGTTTGTTTTCTTTTTTGTTTTTTGATTATTTATTGAAAGATTTCCTGGGACTTTAGAATGTTTAGGGACTTATTTTGTGATAAAATCATTTTCAAATGTGGCAAACTTAGTAATGTAATGAAGGAAAGAGGGATAAGATGTTGAATTTGTATATAGTAAGACAATCTAATCTATACTAATATAATAAAACAATATAATCTAATCTATAATTTAGAATTTATAGCATTTACTGTCATAAGGTAAATGGCAGAAATAATCTGATCAAGTGTGTGACTTACTTCAAGAAATATTCATTGTCCTTTGAAATATACCTGAATGACCTTGATCATGAATCTATAACTATTTCTATATGAATTTTGTTTCTTCTTTAATTTCTATGAACATTTCATTCCCAATGAAGTTCTACTTTGTTCTTATTTATATTCAATTTAGTTTATATTTAATTTATTTTAATACCCTAACAACCAATTTATCAATACTCTAAAATGCTTTTCTCCCCTCCTGGATTTAAAAATGAAATATTACTCATGGTTATACTACATTAGAGTCCATTTAAAGCTATTTAAATGGCTAAGATTGTGATTGCATTTTGTATGGATACAGAACGCATATCAAATGCAAATGCTAACAAAGCTTTTATAATATGTTCTTCTAGGGCCCTCCTGGAGCTGCTGGGTCAGAAGGAAGACAAGGCGAAAAAGGTGCTAAGGTAAAAAAAAAAAATAGCCACAAAAACCGAAAGATATATATTTGAGTAGTCTGTGAACCACCTGAAGCTTACTTAAATTACAGAAATTATTTTTTTGTGATTCAATGCAAAATATATTTATAGGTTGTCTTTTCTGTCAGGGAGAAGCAGGATCAGAAGGTGCCCCTGGCAAAACTGGTCCTGTTGGCCCTCAAGGACCAGCAGGAAAACCTGGCCCAGAAGGTCTTCGTGGCATTCCTGGTCCTGTCGTAAGTACTCTGAAAAACAGATGACACTTTAACCACACCTTTCACAACATTTTTCCTATTTAAAGTTTTATCTCTTTCTTATAGGGAGAACAAGGGTTACCTGGAGCTGCAGGCCAAGATGGTCCACCTGGTCCTTTAGTGAGTATTATCTTCTCTACTCAACTTTTAAAAACAGTAATTCTTCTAAGGATGCCTGTAATTTAATTTAATTGCAAATTAGTTCTAGGCATTATGTTCTGAGATATCCATATTAATTGTGATAGATATCTGATTAAAAAAAACAAGTGCCCTTACCATCATCCGGCTAAATGTATGAGTAAGCAAAATAACTTCATGTTTCAGCCATACTCCCCCCACAAAAAGTATGTTTCAATATGTACTCTGAGTCAATCACTTCTCATCAAAAGGCCTTTTTTTTTAAAGCTGTATATCCCTTTTTAGCACCATGATTGATATATAATAAGCATTAAATAATTGCTTTTAGATTCATTCATTTAATCGATGCAGCCACTAACTATTCTTTGCCATAGTGAACAGTCTTTATGAGTTGTTTCATGATAATAAAAGCTTTCATTGATTGGTGATCAACTTTCTGGTGGATGCTCTCTTAATTTATCTGTCTTGTTCCTCATATAAGAGATGCATAGTTTGCCACTGGTCTTTACTAAAGTTAATGCTCTGTGGGTAGGGGTAAAAAGAACTCCAAGTGATCTCCATGTAATGATGTGGCAGCAATGATATTTCAGTGGCACTGCAGATCTGATAAAAGGGAAAATTATGCTAAATGATGGAATAAAGCCTTTGGAAAATAGAACACTTAATTAGAAGAACATTCGGTTCTTACATTCCTTGGATGAAAAGAGTATCTGTCTGGAGTAGTGACACAATTGGACTGGCTAGAGGCCACAATTCCTCTAAAATTCGGTAATTATGCCAAGTTTCCTGGCACTTCTTTAAAAAAAAAAAATTATACTGGCCCATGTTTATGGTCATTCTATACTCAAATAGTTTTCCCCATGAGTCATGCAGATCAATAGAATGATAAAACATGAAACTCCATTATTGAATAAAAGAAAATTTTCATAACACTGAATATTACTATTATTTGGTCATTTTGTCTATACTCCGGCTTCTTTCTTTATTCCCCAAATCCCCATTAAATACTTAGGGCATCTTCTTTGATCAGCCATGCTATTTGTAAATGGATAGTTATTTTATAATGGGGAGCAAGGCTTTAATTTGTGTCAAATTAGCGAAAAGGGAAGAAACTATTCTCTAAACAGATCCTTGAGCTTCAGAAATGCAGTTGGTGGTCATGTAATTATATTACAATATAGTGATCAGAGACTATATATTCCAACACTCATTTTATAGATTATGAAGATGCCTCAGAGAAATAAAATACTCAGTATCATACAAGTAGTAAAATAATAGAACTTGTGATTTCATCCAAGTACTTCTGGATCCAAATTCAGCACTCTTCTCACCTTTGCATCTTACTATGCTCATACATTTTGAATTTAATCTCCCTTTCATAGGGTTTTCTCTCTTCATATTTGTAAATTTAAGTTTTGGAACAAAAGAATTAATAGCCATCTGTGGTATGACTAAGATTACACCAATTTAATTAAATAACAGGTTCTAATGCCCTAAAAAAAATCATGGAGAGATATTCCAGCCTTAGAGAATGATGTGATCAGGGTTAAAGAAGAAGAAAAGTATAAGGCATATTGATTAAATGGTGAGGAGTATAGATAGGGATTTTGAAGGAGAGTAGTATAAGATAAGACTAGAAAAACAGAGTTAAACAAGATTGGAGAGGACTTAGAGCAGTTAATTTGGCAGTATTGCAAAGGAATAGCATGGACTGAGACACTCATTAGGTACTATTGATATGTATCAGGCATAATAAAATGACAGTCTGTACTAAGTTTCTTTCAGTTTGAATAGAGAATATTTGATGCAAGTGATAAACATATATAGCTAGTAAGAATTCACTTCCATAGGTCTTGAAATCACAAGGATTAATCAAATTGTCAAAGAAGAGTATATAGAAACAAAGAAGAGGATCAAGGGTATTCCCTTCAGGAAAACATTAACATTTCTAAACAGTTAGGGAAAAAAAAAAGGAATCAGTGAATGAACAAATGAAGGAGAAAAAAGAGGGAATGTGAAAATCCATAGAAGAAATCCATACTAGCCAAGTGAAAAGACAGAGGAAATACTGCTAGATTCATGGAGCAAATAATTATTTGTTACTTGAAAATTTTACTACAATTTTATTGAATAAATCCATGTTACAAAAATAAGAAAGAGAAAGCAATGATTATAAGGCAAATTTTTCTAAGAAATTTTGGAATAAAAAATTAATATAGTAGCAAGAACAAATGAATAAATTTTGCTCCTTTTTTTAATGACAGAAGAACCTGATTGTGTTTATTGGTAGAAAGAAAAAAATGTTAAAGAAGAAAGAGACCTAGATAGAAACAAGGGGAGAAATGTAGACATAAGAAAAGAGAATAATTGGTGGTTCAAATTCTCAGAAAAGTAATAAAGATTTAAGTAATTCATTTTGTGTAGGGGAAGGGGGCTTTCTCTTCCTGTGAGACAAAAGAGAATATTGAAAAGATAAATATCTAAAGCATTTTTAAGGTAATTTTTAAGGCCTTGAAGAGGGATATTGAAAGACTCCATGTATGATTATACTAAAGCTAGTTACATGAATTCATCTTCTGAATGTGAGACAAGATTTGGTTGGGATTAGTATTTCGAAAAGAATAGAGCTGTTTTGGAATAATCATTATAGAAAATCTGATAGCAATTGACAAAGAGATAGATAAAAGAAACAGTAACTGTCCAAACAAGATTTAAGAGCATAAATTGGAAGGATACCTGTGGTTTATTTTTTTTTCAGAAATATTCAACAATTTTGGATAGGAACAATGAAAATCAAATTGTGAGCGTTAACTAAATGTGAAAACAGGCAGAATTTCAAGGTAAAGAATTGATAAGGTGTTAATTAAAGCAGGTTTTGAAATAGTTCATACTATGATCCAGATTGAATGGAGAGAGAAACAAAAGTAGTAAAGGACTGATGGACTGAACGAATAAGTGGATAGGAGATTGATGTATCAGAAGTCACAATGAAATTATTAAATAGGTTCACTAGAAGTAAGGTGGGTGAGGGAGAGGAGTTTATAGTCTGGAAGAAGTTCAAAATATTGAAGATAGAATAGATCTCAGTAAGAGTCAGTCCAGACTGTAATTTCAATGTTGGCTGACTGAAATTGAATGAGAATAACAATTATTAAGAGTTGACCAGGCTGAAGAACTATGAAACCAAAGTATTAAGCTCATTTCATCAAAAATTAATTTGGCTCATTGTCTAAGATACACTACAATTGAATAGGTTTACAGTATGGATGTTCAAGTCTAAATTAGTAATCATTTACTGTCCATGAATAATCATCTTATATGTTGTCTCTATATTCAGACTCACCAGAACGTAAGAATCATGATTCTTGTTATTTTAAAAATAATGTTAGAAAGGAAGCTATTTATTGAAATTATATGAACATAGAAGGTTAATTTCTGAATTAGTTTTGAAGGGATGGTGACAAGTACTAATTTTTCTAGGTCACATGTATCAATTAAAAATATGTTTAAACACTCATGCAGTGAATTAATGACCATATTTTTTCATTGTAAATTTAAAAGATAGCAAATTTTGAGTAGATTTGATCAGTAAAAGGGCTAATGTGCTAAAGCTGCCAGTCTTGTATTCCCTCATATTTTCAAGGGAAATCCTGTTAAGTTTTGGTAATCTGTTGATTTCACTTGAGATGGCTATGGCAGAAAAAAAAAATAAATCTGCTTAATGTCTATTGAAGTTTGCCAGAGGTTTTTTCCTAATATACAGGATTTTCCAATAAATGTTCTGACCTTGTTCAAGCTGAAGTGAAGAAATCAGACTAGAGACTTCCTTCAGCTACTACTAAAAATAAAACCATCAGGCATATCCTCTAGACTTCTTCTGACAGAATTACTTCTTGTTTCTGACTCCTGGCTAAATGTATGTAAATAGTGAAGTCAACAGCACAATTAAAAACTGGTGTGGGCCAAGTGAAATAAGAAGGATAAGTTTAACTACATAGGCTAAATAAAGATCTCTATTGATGCAAAGTCATTTGGGTGACATTTATAAAGTGATTAAGTGTTAGACTTGCTATAGTTGCCATTAGTTTCAATCTAGTTGCTTTGACTGCTTTATGAATCTTACTGAAAGGCTTCTTAAAGAAATCAAGGGAGTGTCCAGTAGAGCTATATGCAGAATGACTTTACTAATGCTACACATTTTTGTGTGTGATCAAAATAGTTCTATTCTAATAGTCAAATTTTACCACATTGAAGGAAAATGTTTTTCTACATGGTATAACTTTTGACTATAAAGTAGCAAATTATAGTCAACTTTGATTCTTCCAGTCCCTCCAGATTCAATAAGTTGCAAATGTTGTTGATTCTGTTTACCACAAATTTTGCATCCATCTCTCTCTGTTCCTAGCTTATGCCAACATTACCCAAATTCAGTCCCTTATTATTTTTCACATAAACTTGTGAAGGAAAATGTTTTTCCACATGGTATAACTTTTGACTATAAAGTAGCAAATTAGAGTCAACTTTGATTCTTTCTTCCAATCCCTCCAGATTCAATAAGTTGCAATTGTCGTTGATTCTGTTTACCACAAATTTTGCACCCATCTCTATCTGTTCCCTAGCTTATGTTAATATTAACCAAATTCAGTCCTTTATTATTTTTCACATAGACTTGCAATATCCTCATCATAGGACTCTCAGCTTTTGATTCTTCTTTCAACAATCCATTGTCTAAAAAAGATGCCTTCCTAAAGTGAAGGTACCACTCTATCTTACTTACTCAAGAAGTTTCAGTGGTGCCCTATTGTCTCTGAAAGCAAATACAAATAGTTTAATTTCAGTTTTTCTTTTCAGATCTCTTGTACATAATTCCTTTCCATATTCTACATAGTCCAACCAATTGTTCTACTACTTCTCCCTCAAATTGCATTCCATCAATTCCCTCCATTGAATCTTTGGCAATGAATCATTGCAAGTTTAATATTCTAATTTTGGAAACACATCCATTTTTAAATTATGCCACTTTGAAGCTTTTAGGTGGAAAATATTATTTTATTTTCCCTCATTAAATGTTAATTGTAATAGCTTCCACAATCAATTCAACTTTAAGTAAAAGTAAATAACTGAAACAATTCTTTGGTGTCCCTTACCCTTCATGTGATTAGCCTAGCTGCTCATAATTAAAGAATTATAAAAAATTCATTTTTTATAAAACAAAGAATTGTATTCTTCTTTAACCTAATAGCTTGCAATATTCATTTCCAAGCAAACTCATTTTCACCTCTTTATCTCTGTCTCTGTCTCTTTCTTTCTCCCACTTCCTCCTTCCTTCCCTCCTGTTTTCCCTCTCTTCCTAACTCCCTCCCTCCCTCCTTCTTTTCCTCCCTCCATTCCTCCTTCACTCCATCCTTCTCATCCTTCTTTTCTCTCTAACCCCTTTGTCTCTGTCTCTCTGTGCCTTTGTCTCTGTTTATCAGTCTTTGTATCTGTCTGTCTGTCTATCTATCTGTATTTGAAAACATTAATCAGATACCTAAAGCCATTTTTAAAATAGGAAAGCCATGTATATAGGTTCAGATAGACATGATGTTTCAATCTGGATTTTTATCCTAATTATTATCATTTTTGCTGGGCTGTACTAACTTATAAGTGGTAATAGCACATTAGTAAGCACATTGCTTACTAGTTGACCAAATAGATATATCAATGCATTTGCTTTACATTAAGTTAAAATGCATTCCAATCTTTAGATAAGGTTCAGAGGCCATTGCTGTTTTTGGCTTCAATGAAAATAATATCAAAGCAAATAGTCTGTAACACAAAGTACTGCAGGTGAAAATGTTGGACTTTGTAATGCTGAAGCTTAACCATATACCATCCCTGGTTTCCTTTTCATTTATATTCATGAATTATGTATTTGCCAGAGGTTTTGCATCTTATTGCATTTTGAAGTGGAAATAGAAAACACATCCCCTGTAGATAACATTTTTAAAATAGAGATTTGAAGTTTTTGAGCTTGTATCAGCTTTAGAGAATCACCCATTATTGTAACTAGTGTCCTAATTTCAGACCTGTTCATTCCCGGGAGGAGATTGGCAATAATGAGATGCAGGGTCAGCTCAAGAGACCATCTTAAATCATGAATCTTATATGAGATAACTCTTTTAAGGAAACTAACAAATTTCTTTTAATCTTTTTAAAGTAGATACTTGTAGATGGAATTAGTGAAGGATACAAACACCTGGGTAGAATCAAATAACTTTCTCAAATTATTTCAAAGATCAAATTTATTAGACCAAATGTGGACACCTATTCTCTATATTTCTTATACAATTTTAATGGTAAAACCATAAAGCATTTAGAATTTGTATAATAAGCAAATTAATACAAAGGTGTGTATCTTGTAAGGTCAGTATGTCCTCTCACAAGACCAGAATAAAAAATATTACTTCTCAGGAGGCTCTTTATCATATATAGTTGCTTGTATTTGAGACATTGAAGCATAATAGAAATAAAGCTGATTCTAGAGATAGGAATATCCTTATTCTAGTCACTCCTGTAATATTCTTTCACCTTGGACAGACTCCATAACCTCTCACTGTTCTCAGAAATTCTATAAGATTATAAATTACAAAGAAGATGGCAATCCTTATTGGTAAAAAGAGTTTTCCCATGTGGGAGTTACTATATTAATGAAATCATAAGTCCAAATACTATCTCCATCTCTAGAGTCAATTTTAGGAATGGAGAACATAAAATGCAAAAGGGAAAAGAACTAATTTGCTTGAACCAGCTTCATATGTTTTATTCTGTTTGAGGGGAATATATTTTAAGTGCCAAAAGTTAATGATCCAAATATACATATCTGTACAGAAACTCTGTGTAATTTATTTCAAACAATGATTTTATAATTGGTTTGACTTTATCTAACATTAATAGGAGTATAGAGTTACTTTTATATGAATAGAACACATCTGAGATATTCCTTCTTCCTGCAGAAGATCTAACTATATGTCTCTTAAGTAATTATGCCTTTTAAAAAATTATATGTAGTTGTGCTCTGAAAAAGAGCATAGTTTGGTTTGGAGGACTTATTTCTTTCTTAAATTTGATATAACATTATATTCTATCTGATTAAATTATTCAATATAAGATATTGGTTATTATTTTTTCTTAACTGATGGAGCTTCATCAAACCTCTGGATTCACAGAAAGGTGGTAAGGATTAGATTCCTGATCTATATAATAATTTACTTAGCAGGAATCAGATATATTATTTTTATATTTTAATACAAATGATATTCTTTTTTTTTCTAATATGTATATTTATATAGCTAGAATTAATGAGCAAGCATCATAGTGCTTTAACAAATTAGATAGCATTTCATCTTTAGAGTCCAGTATTAAAATCATGCCTCAGGATGTATTTAAAAATGAATTTTGACAGTTTTCTTACAGTCTCGTTTGTACCTTTCTCAGGCACAAGAATATGGCATGATTCCTGATCTTTACATTAGAAACTCTGGGCTAGAATAAGAAAAACTTAGGACTAGGAATTAATCAAACATCTGCACCCCTATTCAGAAACTATTGTGAGGCTTAATTCATTTCTTGGATGAAAAAGGCTTTATGTGTAAATTAATATCTTATGTCCATTATTATTATTAGAATGGTAAAAGGCAGCTGGAAAATAGCTTTCCTTGATCAATTGATATTCATTCTGGTTCCCAAGAACTGTTATATTTCCATAAGACTGTTAAGATTTGAAAAAAACTTATTCAGGAATCAAAGTTCACCATGTAATTTGGTGGAGCCTGTTGCCCCATAGTTTGTGAACTAAAATGTGTAGAAATTTATATAGGGTATTACAATTCAAAGAGTCTTATATATTTTATTTATAATCAAGAGCATTTGGTTATGGAGAGAAGGCGTGCACAGTTAGACAAATGTTTAAGCCTTATTACTTATTCCAATACTTCTAAGGCCTATGATTTCATTGGTTTGAATAATTCTTCCAGTTGAACTCTCTGCCTTAGTTGACAATCTTTATGAGTATGTAGTAGATGACGTGAACTCTAAACTACTTCATTCTGTCCCCATTATTAGGAATAACTGAAGTACTAAAACAAGCTCATCCTATTCTTATTATTAACCATAATACACACAAAAGTCAATCTCTTCAGACTGTCCTGTTAGCATATTTAAGATAGTCTCAACCATCTCATTATACATCACCATTCGACAACTCGTGTAGATACAAAGAGCAAGCCAGTTTGTCCTTGACTAAGGCTCCCCTGTAACTCTTCCCTAGCTTCTCCCAAATTCCTCCCTTACTCCCCCCAGCCTTCAGCTTTCAAAAGATTTTCCTCCCAAAAGCATGTTGCAAAAATCATTTTCGAATTTTGTCTGTGACCTTTTCACATGAATAAAAGAAATCTTCTGGCTACAAAAATATCATTGTGATTTCATCACATGCACATTGTGAATAGCTTTCCCACTCTATATCAGTAGGAACAGTTCATCTTATTGTACATATCATCCAAAGGCAAGCATTTTGTTCTTATACAACAGTCATATACTCTCCATCTCCAGACTTATCTACAAAATTTTTCTGGCTCTTTAGGGCTTATCAGGTGGCAGTTGGCCAGCAATCTTCAAGATCTTGAGGTTATTCTTCAGTAAAGGATTAATAATTTGGAAATGATCAAAAATCTACTTATAATGATGTTGTAGTGTTAACATCATAAAAATAGGAATTGTCCCTGGGATTTCATTCATATAAGGAAATCATGGATGAGGAAACTCATTACCAATAGAACTATTCTGCAACATTTTGTGTCAAAAAGTTGCCTAGAATACTGAAAGGTTAATTGATTAGTATATTCTAGACAGGATTGAACCCAGGACTTCTTGATTGGAAGCAAACTCTCTATCTCTTATATCATCGTAGTTCTTTTCAAAGAATAAACTATTCAAGATCATTCGTTATTTGTTAAGTCTTTAACTTCATTAAAGATAAGTCTTTTATGAATACAAGGCCGTTATGTTATCATTTATATCATCTTTAAAATAAAAATTATTCTTATTATAGGCAGATTTTACCCTGTCTTCATGAATTAATATTTTAGACTGCAAATAAAAACAAACGAGTTCCAAAAAGCTACCAGAGAGATTAAAATTGAAGATCTATTGTACCTTAAGAGTATCTGAGAATATAAAATGTATTTGATTGACATCTAAATTGATTTTGCTCATTAAAATAAATTATTTATATGGAATACAATATATTTGGATTTTCTCCACCAAAATTAACATGCATAATCTGATATTGTATAGAATTGATGCCAATATATTAAAATGTAGTTTTAAAAATCCATTTTTAATATTACATTGCAATGTGTTTTAGATGTTTTATAGAAAAAGGATAAAATGAAATTATGAACACATGAAGTACAAGAAAATGTCATGTGGCAAAATGATAGTCAAATCATAAATATAGCTCATATCTTTACTTTTAAAAGTACTTTCTTTATAAACCTTGAGAATTGGCTTCATTAGGTAAATATTCTAATCTTACAATGAGGAAACTGGGGATTAGATTGCTGAAGTTGCTGTGCACTATCACAGAAATATTTAGTAGCAAAGCCAGAGTTCAAACCCAGTTCTTCATACCCTTGGCTCAGTGATTTTTCCCCCCATTCACTATATTATGCTATCTTTCATACACTCATGAAATTAATAATGTTTGTACTCTATATACATACTTCTTTTTTAGCTTACTTAAAAAAAAATCCTCTACTACTTTTGTTTTGGTTTTTGGATGAGGCAATTGGGGTTAAGTGACTTGCCCAGGGTCACACAGCTAGGAAGTGTCAAGTGTCTGCAGTAAGATTTGAACTCAGGTCCTCCTGATTTCAAGACTGGTGCTGTATACACTGCCCCAACCAGCTGTCCTTGTCCTCTACTACTTTTAAGAGATTATGAAGAGAATCAAATCTAGATGTTGAGACAGCCAAGAACATTAATCTAAAAATGCTCTAGAATTAATCCTAAGTGCTATAGGCTACCTATATTTGTCAGAGAAATTAATTATCTAGTTTCAAATCACTCCACATTATAATAGCATGATATGGACTTTTTTTTTCATAATGGCTTTGTATATGAAAGAAATACAGCATAGATATTAAGATATTTAGATATTCCAAAAAAAAAAAAAAGAAATTGGTATATAAGAACAAAAGAATTACACCAAGAGTCAGGGGACAAGAAGAAACATGAAACAGAAAATATAGTCATAAATCTAGATATCTAAAAACAAGAAAATAGTCCAATAAGAAGAGGAGAGATGAATGATACCAAAAGTCAAGGGACCTGAATTATTAGGTCTTAATCCTATCACCAATAACTTATTTGATTTTTTTTAAAACTGTAATTGTGATTTTTTCAAAATGACAATTCACATTTATATGATGCTTTAAAGTTTTATCAGATATTTTGCCCACAGCAACTCTGTAGTGAAGGTGGTACAAGTTAATTTAATATTAATGTCATTATGTATCAATTTCCTCATGTGTATAAGCAAAAAATGAGAATTGATTATGTTTAAGTATTTCTTCTAGCTTTTAAAATTCTGCCTGTCTCTTTGTGCTGAATAAGCTAAATGGAGAACAATCCTGGAAAGAAAAGGGTTGGAGCAATAAGCAGGAGAAAACATTTTATCTTACCCTTTGTTTCCAAAATAGGGAGGAAAATTTCAATACAAATGGTCTCATTTCTTGTCAATAAATCATACAGATCTAGTTCAGCATGAAAAGCACTTTGAAGATTATTTTTTTTGAGACATCCTCTTAACCTTTTAAAAGATAAATAATTGGAAAGGAGGGAAATGGAAAGAAAATCTACTGGCTAAAATACTATGATAGATTTTGGAAATCTTTATGTCTGAAAAGCTCCTTATAGCCATCTTAATATTTCTTTTTCTCTTAATTCTCTATTCATCTAAAAACTCTGTATTCCTTCTTCAGAATCAGAAATTATTATTATTAAAGAGTAAGATATACTGATTTTGCAATACACATAGGTATTTAGGTTTCCAAGATTCATATTCTACCATGTTTATATTGAACTATTCTTTTCTAAGATATGACAAACTCTATAGCAATTCACTATAACTGTATATCAAACTTACTAATGTTATGGTGTTTTATATTTTTGTCTCACTGTTTGACCTAGGGTCCCCCTGGCTTACCGGGACTGAAAGGTGACCCTGGTTCTAAAGGGGAGAAGGTAAGCTAAGCATATTTCCCAAAAAACACATGTATGTGTGTGTATGTATGTATATATATGTATATAGATATAGATATAGATATATGTTTGTATATGTGGTACATATGCATTTACTTATGTATTAATGCACATGTGTTCACACAAATATATGTAAATAATATATATATATATATATATATATATATATACATATATATATATATATCTGCCTATCTACCTATCTATTATATATTACTTATAATAGAAGTAGCTGACAGGTATAGAAAAAACTAAAAGACTATAAATATGGCCTTTATGAAAAATGAGTTCCCTATTTTAATGCAAAATTATATGTTGAAATTCCATCACTTTGTAAAGATCATTCCATTTTTTTCTACCACCCTAACTAATCTGATTGCCATGAAAATTCACCCTTCCAGCTATATTCAGGAAAAAATGAATTCTGTCTTACAGAATGCTCCATTTATTCTCCACCATCTCCATCAGGATCCCCTTTCAGGTCCCCATCAAATAAGGGGCATATGGAGAAGGCATATGGGCATACTAAAATAACTGTCTATAAAATAAACAGGTAGAATAATGAGATGACAATGTTGACAGTTTTAAACACAAAGAGAAAAAAGTCTAATGGATAAATATTAAGAGACTTGACAGGATCTTGTACAATATGCAAAATAATTGTGAAGAATAAAAAATTAGATAAGGTTTAAGATTTAGAAATTTTATTGAAAAAGCATCTGAGCTCTGAAGGAATGTAGTACTTTAATGAGAAATGTTCTAATTTAAACATTTTTTCTAGTTTGTGTCTAATGTAACATAATATAGTTATAATTGTTTAGTTAGTTATGGAAAGTCCTTGCTGAAACTGAACTCTTATGGTAGACTTCTTTGAAAAAGCTTATCTCAATTTTCTTTTATCTGTTAGGTAAATAAGGCCCTAAAAATAGAAGAGTTGATTACAGACAGGATGTCCTTGGAAATATTTAACGACTAGTTCTCCAGGAAAAAAAATGCGGGCACAATGCACTTTCAGATTTAATCTGCATATTAATATTTTCTTCATTCCTTTCTTGTACAATTAAAACAACAACAACAACAACAATAACAATTCAAGCCCTGATTTGTAGTGTTTGTTGATTTTCAAGTTGTAAATATTCACATTGAAAATTTAATAATCAACTACCTGGAGTTGATCAAAGCTGTCTCCAAAACACTTCTGGTTGTATTCCAATCTAACCCTTGTTTTCTTGTGCAGCTATGGTATCCAAAACTCTTATGTTAATTATTTCAAGGATTCACTTAGGATCATTTAAAAGGGCAGTGGAAGATTTAATTTTTGGAGTATAGGAATTAACCTACAAAGGTATCAAATTTAATTTAATATTACAAAAATAGTTTAACTAGAGTTAAATTTGTTTTTCTCTTTGTATTTTTTTCAAAGGGACATCCTGGTTTGATTGGTCTGATTGGTCCTCCAGGAGAGCAAGGTGAAAAAGGCGACAGGGGACTTCCAGGAACACAAGGAACTCCAGGAGCCAAGGGTGATGGTGTTAGTAAAAACAAACAAACAAAAAATTATCCCTTTCTTTTTCTACTCAGTAGTTTTTCTTCAAAGAAAATGTCCCTCTATATATGAAAAGAAATAAAGTTCAAAAGTTATACATTTCAAGAATTATATCAGGATTTTATCTTTCTTTTTTTTTTTTTTTTTTTTTTTTTTTTAATAGCCTTTTATTTACAGGATATATACATGGGTAACTTTACAGCATTTAACAATTGCCAAACCTCTTGTTCCAATTTTTCACCTCTTACCCCCCCACCCCCTCCCCTAAATGGCAGGATGACCAGTAGATGTTAAATATATTAAAATATAACTTAGATACATAATAAGTATACATGACCAAAACATTATTTTGCTGTACAAAAAGAATCAGACTCTGAATTATTGTACAATTAGCTTGTGAAGGAAATCAAAAATGCAGGTGTGCATAAATATAGGGATTGGGAATTCAATGTAATGGTTTTTAGTCATCCCCAGAGTTCTTTTTCTGGGTATAGCTGGTTCAGTTCATTACTGCTCCATTAGAAATGATTTGGTTGATCTTGTTGCTGAGGATGGCCTGATCCATCAGAACTGGTCATCATCTAGTATTGTTGTTGAAGTATATAATGATCTCCTGGTCCTGCTCATTTCACTCAGCATCAGTTCGTGTAAGTCTCTCCAGGCCTTTCTGAAATCATCCTGTTGGTCATTTCTTACAGAACAGTAATATTCCATAATTTTCATATACCACAATTTATTCAGCCATTCTCCAACTGATGGACATCCATTCAGTTTCCAGTTTCTAGCCACTACAAAAAGGGCTGCCACAAACATTCGTGCACATACAGGTCCCTTTCCCTTCTTTATAATCTCTTTGGGATATAATCCCAGTAGTAACACTGCTGGATCAAAGGGTATGCACAGTTTGATAACTTTTTGAGCATAGTTCCAAACTACTCTCCAAAATGGTTGGATTCGTTCACAACTCCACCAACAATGAGGATTTTATCTTTCTATAATGATTTTTGTTTCATGTTGTAGAAGTAAGGGATTAGAGTTTTCAAGTAAAAAAAAAAATATAAATAAATGGGGGTAGCTAGATGGTACAGTGGATAAGCCATTGAACCTAGAATCAGGAAGATCTGAGTTCAAATCCAGCCTCAGAAACTTAACACTTCCTAGCTGTGTGACCCTGGCAAGTCAATTAACCCTAATTGCTTCATTACAAGTTATTAATTAATTTGATCAATTGGAATCATTGAAAAATATTTTAAAAATCATTGAAAATATAAATAAATGTACTGGAGTAAAGGGGGACAGAAATAAATACAGTTATCCCTTTTATATCACAACTTTTCCCATCAAGTATTTGTTATATCTTGGGTCAGCATAAGACATATATGGGAATTTTGGAAGAATTTTGTGGAAGCCATAGATGAACCAAAAAAGAAATTTAGAAACTCAGAAATGCATAAATATATAGTAGTATATAATATCAACATATTTTATCTTTTAATAACATAATAATTCAGACTTCAAAGGGAGAGCCAAAAATTTTTACTTGCATTTTTCAGATAGAATGGGTGTTGTGTTGTGATTCTAATACCTCACCCTAAAAGTGGAAGGAATAACTGTAATTCTCATCTATACCTTATAATGACAATAAGAATATTAAGGACTTAATAGGCATATAAAAGAGTTGGCCTTGGAAAGAGTAGCTTTCTAGTCCTACTTTTGATTGACTACTTTTGTGACTCTGGGCAAACCATTAAACTATTCAGTGGTCCTGGGCATTGGTGAAGAATATTTCTTCATAGAGGAATTCTTGTACCAGTAAAATCCCAAGGTTAGGTATTTATTTTATTTTATTTTTAAGTAAGAACACAAATACATTTTCTGCATCTAGAGAGACCATATAACATTATTCTAATTGAGTCACATATCCTGGGGGAGCTCTATAGCATACATCACTATTCAGGGAAACTAAAAATGTATTCTGGCAAGCTCTAATTCTGTGGTTCTTTTTTTCAGGGGATCCCTGGTCCAGCTGGTCCTGTTGGCCCCCCTGGTCCTCCAGGCTTGCCAGTAAGTTCATGCTCTAGATATGTTTGACAGTATCTTACTCCTCTCAAATGGGTCAATAAAATGCTTCACCATCATAAATCCTTATGCTTGTTTATCATTTTCCTTTTTCTAGGGTCCTCAAGGTCCAAAAGGCAACAAAGGTTCTTCTGTAAGTATACTCACCTTTTTTTTTTTTTTTAAATTTTACATTTTTCATTTGAGGACTTTTTTTTTCCCCCTCATGATTGATAACATTAATTCTTTTCTCTGTTCAACAGGGTCCTACTGGTCAAAAAGGTGACAGCGGTCTTCCTGGGCCTCCTGGGCCTCCAGTGAGTACAATTTTGTGCTAATATTACATAAACACTTTATATCCTGAGACTTTAGATAATCTGAGTGCAAAGGATTTTAAAAACTTAAAAGTCAGATGCTGACATCATTTATGTTGATAATGTTGCTTTTGTAGTTGTTTGCCCTTAGTTCTGGAAAAGGACCATGACATCAGAGAAGTCATTGTATGGCCCCTGATTTACTCAGAGCAAATGTAAACAGGAATTGTTTCTGTTTTGACCAGAAATACTGAGGCTCTTCACTTCATTTGTATTTTTTTTTTTTTGACTTGGTAAAAGAGACATTGATTATATAGAAAACAACAAAAGCATCCCTTACATTCAAGTAGGTCTTCATGTCCTAAGCTAAGCTACCTTTGAATATGCTTTACATTCTGGGAATAGAGATATCCCTGCTATACCTTGTAAAGAAAGATTCATGCTGTAATTATCAGAATTATAGCAGAATTGTGGCATATATCTACTCCCCTCATGTATATGTCATTAGTACAATGAAAGCAAATGTGTACATACCTCATGGACCCATCTATGGATTCCCTGTGTCTGAAGACAAAAGTACAGACATTTCACATTTATTCCATTGGTGCATATAGCTTTAAAAAGTGTCTCTTAATTCTTGCACTGACAATATGTTTGTATAGAGGAATCAGACATAAAAATGAAATTCAAAGTTGTCCTTTGAGTCCATTTTTATGTCCAGACTATAAGCTTGAAGTATGGGGATATTTTCTCTTTAACAAATTTGATGATGTAGACTGTTGCTATTGTTGGTTTTCCTGGTGGGAGTAAAATTTGATAACATAACAATTAAGCAAACCAAAACCTCAGTAGTAAAGCACAAATTCTAAGGATTGCAGAATTTACAAATATGGCATCAAAAATCCAAATGAAAACAATTATTTACATATTCATGAAAATAGGAAAAATCCATTCAAACTCAATTACCTTAAATTACAATTGCATTTACTCAATTATTTTGTTAAGTGTTGGAGGAGAGAGTGTTGATCCTGTGCTTTACCTTGTATTAAAAAAAAAAAGGCAAATAGATGCATACACACACACACACACACACACACACAGAAAATCTTTGCCCATAGTAGCTGACAATTTGTTGGGGAATATGAAACTAAATTAATAAAATAGATGCCAAAATTAGTAAGTAAGCCAATTCTATAGATATTGTACAGTGAAACATATCAATAAGCTAAAAATCAGATCATTATGGATCTACTTCAGGAAAGCAGTAGATTTATAATTACAAAATAATTATGCAATTATAGATACATCTGAACATCATGAATTTTACAGATAATGCATTGAAATAACTTCTGATTCTAAATTTATAGGGCCCTCCTGGTGAAGTCATCCAGCCTTTACCAATTTTGTCACCCAAAAAGACCAGACGGCATGCTGAAGGTATGCAAGCTGATGCAGGAGATAATATCCTTGATTACTCTGATGGCATGGAAGAAATCTTTGGTTCTCTCAACTCTCTGAAACAAGATATCGAGCGGATGAAATATCCCATGGGCACACAGAACAATCCATCCCGAACTTGCAAAGATCTGCAGCTCTCCCATCCAGACTTCCCAGATGGTATGTTAATAATACATGACAAAGCAAATGCACTAAACCTCTGATTTACTAAGGAATATTGTCAGTTCATTAATCCTTGTTATATGGTTAATATACTCTCTAAACAAAACTAAAGAAAATGATAATTAAGTCCAGACTTTCAGACAGAAAAATATAAAATAAAAAGTCTTACAGTAAGAGTAATTCAACTTTAGTAAAACCTTTGTCTATAAAACAAGATTTTATTAAGTTACAAGATTTACTTTAGATGATTAAAGATAATATGATGTTTTATTTTATTCTGTGAATAAAGAATTAAGGTAGAGAAAATGGAATTCCACTGATTACACAGGCTTACTGCGTATGTGTGGATTTCAAAGTTCAGACCTGACTCAGTCACTAGTTCTCCTAATGGGGCATTTTTGTCCAAATGAGAAATTACATTGTTCCTCAAATGGAAGTAGCCAGTGTTTCTGGGTTACTTCTGAGTAAGAATCATTTTGTTCCATTATGGGGTAGAGCAGAAGTGATGAAGCAGATTTCAAAATAGAAGGGATGATCCAGTCTATTTATTTACATAGAGTATAAATATTGACTTAATATATAAATAAAATTAAAATTATAATTTTAAGTGCAATGACTATATTTTCATTTCAAACACAGAATTTATCTAAGAAGTATAAGTACCATTAATTCTACATATTTGTTAATTAAATTCAGCAAATTCAATTCAATAAACATCTCATAAGTTTTCAGAAAAATTGTATCTTTAATATGGTACAATGACCTTGGGTTTTCAAAGTGTAAGCTTTGTGGAGTATGAGCTTGTGTGGCTAGCTCTACCACATAAAAAGGGTTTGGTTACAATCATAGAGATCAGTGGAGCCTTCTGTCTAAAATCAAGCCTAGCTCAATATGAAGAAGCCTAACTGTAATAAATTGACCTCTAATTGATGAATTTTTTTATTATTGTAACTAATGAAATGATTTTATATTTCCCATCCTAACACAGTCAAGCCAAATTTCTCTACTTGCTTCCTTCCTATACATAATATACCATTCCCCACCTCCTTGGCTTTGAATAATCTGTTTCCAGGCTTTCTTTCTTATTCCTGCCACTTAAGAGTCTCACTCTTTCTTCAAGATTCATCTTAAGTTCCACTTTCTGCTTAAGACTTTTTGATGATCTAGAAAAATTTACTTTTATTTATATGCTGTATTTATTTACTTCTATTGTTTTCTGTCAGTAGAATATTAGCTTGTGTAAGTCAGGGAATGATTTATTTTTGTCTTTATAATATTAGAACTTAACACACTATTGGTAGCTAGTGATTAATTGAATTTATTAAATTGAATTTCAGTTTTTACCCTTATTCTTTATTCATCTATACACCAACTCCTTTCTTGATCATCTATTTCCTCAATAATATTCTTGTATAGAGATCATAACTAGAAATATACTAGAGCTTATTCAAATGGATGTGAAATTTAGTAACGAGATTTGATATATACACAAATATAGAAGAGAAGAACACCAATTGATTTTTGTTATTAAAGATGTTTTTATCTTTTTAAAATTCTTATTGGTTGGTTGGTAGATGACATGCTCAGGATTCTATTTTCTTCAGTATTGCCTATGTCAAAGAGTTATTAACTATATAAGTTTTTATTTAAGATAGTAGCAATCTAGTTCAGTATAAGTTCAGAGTGTATTATAGTAGCTAGGAAAGGATTAGAAAGAGAAATAGGTTTTGGTCTAGATTTTGAAAGGAGTGTCAGGTATGAATAGACAGAGAGAAGAGGGGATTAATGGGAAGAGTAAAAGATCATTTTTAGAAAGTGGGAGAGATGATTATTAATAAGCAATATCTTGGGGAGATTGGGAGGCTTTCCCCTTTTTCTAAATTTCTCATTTTAAAAAGTTAAATTTTCTTGTAGGACATTACTGAAAATGAGATTCCATAGATTCTGGGGATATTGGTCAGACCCTACCCAATCAATATTGGAATTTAATCTTGGGTGTGAAAGCTTATTGTGTTCTATTCAAGTTTGGGTGAGGCAGATCTAGTTGTCTAGATAGTCCAAGGCTGTTGGTGGTCTGACTGGAGATAATTTTTTTCTACAAGGGTCACTCTCAGTCCCTCATTAAAAACGGTATGTAAACGGTGAGCCCTGCCACCATGATTGTCTTTGGTATAAAAGAGATGATGAAATGACCATCCTTTTATTAATAACTTTGGGCTTTATTAAGAAATGACTAAATTAGTCAGAAACTATGTCTTTTTAGACATCCCAGGAGAAAACTGTCCTTACTTTCAGTATTGTTGTGTTGTTCATACTTATACATAATTTTGTAGGTGGTGAGGAACCACTAGAGATAGAGGAGTTAGACTTTTTTCATTATTTCAAAAGATTTATGAATCATTATTGAGGGTATTTCCTCAGTACAGATTGTGGCACTTCACCATTTCTTGATTTGTTTTGTCCAAAGAAATATCACTTCATTTATCTCTCAAGCTTTTGGAGAAGAGCCTCTCCAAATTTAGCTCTGAAAGTTCTTAGTCATGCATAATCCACTTTCATGCTAGTACTTAAAGCTTCCCAGGCTAGTTCAGAGCTGGCAAAAAGCCATTGAGAACTTAAGTTCAACAATTCTGAGGTGATTCTTCTGTCTCTAAGTCTGTCGATCTACTTTTCATTAATTTTTGCTACAGTTGGCAATAATGAATATTGACTACTGAAGCTGGAGTCAGACTGAAGCTATTCCTGTGTGAAAGTTTCATGTTTTCAAAGTATAGATTTTGGGGACATATTGTAGTTAGGGTAAACTAAAGCTTGTTATCTTTAATATATCTCTTCTTTTATGTATGTGTGTATGTGTGTGTGTGTGTGTGTGTATTTTTATTTAATGTTATATTTGTATTTTTATTTTTCCCCAATTACATTCAAAACAATTATGTTTTACATTTGTTTTTAAAACTTTCAGTTCCAGATTCTCTTCCTTATCACCAACCCCAGCCCCCATTAAGAAAGCACATGTGAAATTGTTGAAGTTGGGAAGGGGACCCCAAAAATTTGGGGTCACAGACCAATATCACAAGGTGTCACAAAGGAATTTGCAGCCTTGAACCCATTTCCTAGGCAAAGGGCAAAGTTTTATTGTAATTATAATGGATTTACAAGCAGACCAAATTCCAAGAGAATTTATTTAGCAAGGAAATAGGAGCAAAAAGACATATTTATCTAGATTTCTATCATTGATATACTAATTCTATGGCCCAAAGGAGTGGTCTCTGGAGCTGGTTATCTATCATTTACCAACCAATCTGTCTGACAGTCAGCAGTGAACTGAGCAGTGGTCTATTCAGAATCAGACAAATTGTTGGGTATGGAAAGTCTCTGAGGTAGACTCCAAAGCCAGAAGATATAATATTACTGACTTATTCTTACAACAGAATCCCCTCTAAGATCAGGAGACATTAAAATCATATTACATCGAAGTTATTCATAACATTTCCAGAAAGGTCATGTTGTAAAAGAAAGCATTAATTTCCCCCCATTAAAAAAACTCAAGAAAAATAAGAGAGAGACAGAGAGACAAAGAGAGAAAATGGTTCCATCTACATTATAGTATGGTATATCTCTTCTTTTAAAAGAGACAGTGGAAAGTTAATGTTAGCACCTTTCTTCGGGGTTGATCTTCACTTTCTCCTATTTTGTTTGGACAGAACTGCTTGCATGTTGTCTCCTGCATTAGATGAAAGAGCTCATTAAGGGCAGGGATTATTATTATTATTTTTTTGCCTTTTTTTGTATTCCCAGAATTAAAACCATACCTCATATTTTATAATTATTGAATTGATCTGATATTAATAGAAACCTTCATGAGCTCCGGTAGCAGCAAAAGATTATAGATTATTTACTAGTGTCCAACCTCTTGGAGATGAGCTTTCTCCAAATGTAGCTAAGCTGGGTCTTCAAAAAACAAGTATATATGCCATTCATGAAATATTTCTGGCAATTGTCAATGCTGTAAAGTTACCCATACATATAACCTGTAAATAAAAGGCTATTAAAATTTAAAATTAAAGTAAATTAAATTAAAAAAAAAAAGAAACTAGAGCTAGAACCTACTTATCTTGTTAGTAAGGAAATTGAGGTTCAGAGTACTTGACTGAGGTCATATAGCTAGTTAGTGATAGAACAGGATTAGCACTCAGATCCTCTGATTTACAGTTTTTGTTCACAGTAGTGGATATTTATTCTTTAAGAATACAGTTTATCTAGGCACTAATACATATATAATAATATCAATTAGTTTCTGATATGACTTTTTAAGTGGTTTCAAGCACTTTACAGATATTTCATTTTATTTTCATAACAACCCTAGGAGGAAGGTGGTATTATTATTTCCATTTTGCAGATGAGAAAACTGAAGAAATTGAAGGTTAAGTAATTTGCCCAGAGCCATCCAACTAATAGGTAGCTGAGGCTGGATTTGTGTTCAAGTTTTTCAACTCTAGGCCTGCCTAGCTGTCTCTGAGTATGACTACCTCTGTATAAATGATCATTCATGTTACCAATGCTTATGTATCTTTTAGGTGAGTATTGGATTGATCCAAACCAAGGCTGTTCTGGAGATTCCTTTAAAGTTTACTGTAACTTCACAGCTGGTGGAGAAACTTGCATTTACCCTGACAAGAAATCTGAAGGAGTAAGTACCAATCTGTTTTGATGGTGATGCTGTCAGTTCTTGCCATGTTTTTTCAATATTGAACTAAACAGGAGAATTATACTGTCACATTTTCATATATCTGCTTTTCTTACAGAGTAATTAGTATATACCATTTGCATAAACATGAGCAAGGCAATGGAATGATACATAGAGTTAACAAATGCCCTTCCCTCTTTTTTTTTTTTGCCCAGATGTATTTTCTATGCACCTGCTTGCTTGCTAACATAGCCCATATCCTATGACTCAGCCCAGCTGTGTACCAGTTTTTTCCTGTTTGTAATATTCGAGCTGAAGTTTTTCCTGACATAATTCAAAGATGCATATTATGTTCAAATAACATTCATATCTGAAAAATAATGTCTATATGGAGAAAAATAAAAACCATTTTTCTGTAACATGGTCCATCTCAACTAAACTGGTAGTTGAAATTGTAGGTTTTCTTACCGGTTTGTTCTATAAATGGTTTTGCTTTCCATTTCTAATTAAACTTGATGCAAACCATTATGATATAGAGCAAATTCTTCCCTAGAATAATATAAGAAGAATACTCAGTGCACTGCATAGGAGGAAAGTTTGGTTCTTATTTGTATTCTTGTACTAAAGCTCATTTTTTCTAGTAAATGATATGCAGTGTTCAGAGGTACAGAAACCCCTAAAGGCATCATAAGTTGCTATATGTGGGACTGATCTTTTCAGTGGAAAAGTTGGCTTTGTGTTTATGGAATGGGGGAAAAATGAAAACTATGCACCCACCTGCTTTGCAGTGGAGAATAACCAAGCTTCATGGTAAGAGAGAAATTTATGAAAATGGAAATAAGCTCCCCTCTCAGTGAGCAGCATTATTCCTTATTGTGAAACTCCCTCTCCTTCCCCCTTCCACCTCTTTCTGAATCTTGGTAGTAACTATATTCCCAAGTCTGTATAAAACTTCTTCAAATATATCACTAGGGAATTAAAAAAAAAAAACAGTTCCATGGCCATGATTTTTGGCTTGCTGTTTTCTAGTTATTTTCAGAGTGATTCCTTTACACAGGCCATACTGACTTTATTTCTCTAAGCTAACAGATGGCCCCTAGAAAAAGCAGCACCTTTTAAACTACCAACTAAGATTTCAAATAAAGCCCTATGGCTGTTAGTGTATTTCCTCCTCCAGACATTTTTTGAGACACATAAAGAAAAGAATGTCCTTCTAATTTCACAAAATGAAGCCCTATCATGTTTTTCTTCCTCCCTGTTTTTCCCATGACCTTGAATGGAATTCACAGTAGTATGGAAGGTGCATTTGTTTTCTTATTTTTAACAGAAATGTATAGAGACCTATGATTCCTTTTCTTGCTAACATTCCCAAATATTCTCTTCTTTTACAATAGGTAAGAATTTCATCATGGCCAAAGGAGAAGCCAGGAAGCTGGTTTAGTGAATTTAAGAGAGGAAAACTGGTATGTTATTGTTGCCCCATGCAATCATTTATTGCTACCATCACAAGTTAAGCTCCAGTTATAAATCCAGACTATCTCTGTAAAAGACTGAATTACATACTGTAAGCACCCTTCTCCATATTCTGGTACCTGTTCAATACAGATATAGTGGGCCACTCTCAGATTTTAATGACAGACTAAAATTACTCTGACAGAATGAAAGGAAGCACACTGAGTTTTTAACTGAAATATATAATCAAATAAATGCTACTTTTCTTTGACTACTTGAGCTCGACATTCAGATATGATTATATTAGGGATAACTACTATAAAAAATAAAGAAATTATGTAGGGTTTCTGCCTATGCTATTTAAAAGAGTTTAATTTCTTACATTTTTGATGCCTAGTCAGTATATTGTTCTCTTTATCAGGTAGGATATAAGAGTTGAGTAACCTAAACTTTGTGGTCCCTTGATCACTTTAAATAACACACTATTATTTAAACTAGAGAGTGACTAATGGCATACAGAAGTTAAGTCACTTGTATATAGCCACATAGCTTGTCAATAGCAGAGAGATTTTCAGCTCAACACTATATCTGCTGTTAAACTTTCTCCATTATTTATAATAAAATACATTCCTGATCACAGAATTAAAGATGAAAAGGACCTGAGAGATCATTTAATCCCAATTCCTGCATTTTACAAATGAGGGAACTATGACCTAGAAGGAGAAAGTGACTTAGACCCGATTTTAAATTCAGTTTTCTCTTTTTAAATTTGAGTTAAACCTTAGAAGCTTCCATGAAATTAACATTTTTGTATTAATAGTTTTCCTTGGTACAATTTAAAATGAGAAAAAAAAAATTTTCCTAAGATACTTGAAGATTATCATGCATTTAAACTTGTTAAATTTGAAAGACAATCATATCATATATATTTTATTTGATTATTTAATGGCATAAGATGATTGAAAATAGATCTTTTCAAATTCCAATTGACCCTTAAAACCTCAATACATTTCTGCCAATATTACCCTATACAGAACCACTGATCCCAAGGATATTTTCTAAACTCCAAAGTTGAAATTTTGAATTTCTGACATTTTATATTTATATCTGATAGTTGCCTTTGCTAAAGTTCTATTCCAATACTTCACTGTGGCATGTTTCTGTGTTCGGTTATAGATGGCTATACTAATAGACAAGAAATTCTGTCAGATCCTGCCACAACAATCAAGAAGAGCAGAATCATAGCCTTCTGCTCCAAAGGCCAATCTGTTCTTTTTGGGCTAAACTGACTTGTCTAAAATCATGTAGATAGTTAATTTCCTCAGACACTAAATCTAGCCTCTTCTCATAATATTCTATCATCTACACAATTGTTCCCCTTTAAGATCTAATTCACATGTATATACATAACCCAATTTTAAAAGCATTGATCTGGATATACCAGCACCAATTACATGGAAACATTAGTTTAATTGATTTAGAAACAGTGACAAGGAGCTGAAATGATTTATTGGTGGCATATAATGAGTTGACAACAAGGAGGACAGAAATGAATTCTGAACCTTTAATTCTTGATGTGTATATGCTAGTCCCTAAAGTGTGCCTCGATTCAATTGGTCAGAATGCATCAATAGATATAACTAAATGTGTCTGAGCCCCATTTAATATCATTGGAGGTTTCCTTCTCTGAAGGGAGAGGTGTTCACGTTCCTGCATTTCGTTTCCCCCCACAGCTCTCTTACTTGGATATAGAAGGGAATTCCATTAATATGGTTCAAATGACATTCCTTAAACTTCTGAGTGCTTCAGCCAGGCAAAATTTCACCTACAATTGTCATCAATCAGTGGCTTGGTATGATGTAACATCTGACAGTCATGACAAAGCACTCCGATTCTTGGGATCAAATGATGAGGAGATGTCTTACGACAACAACCCTTACATCAAGGCTCTTTATGATGGCTGTTCTGTAAGTAGAAGTTCAGACTCTTTTTATTTGATTTCTTTTTCCTTTAGCAGAATAACAAGACTACTCAATAATTTTCTCCATTCAGCCCTGTGTTATATTTCTCTGGTGAACAGACGCCAATTTTACTTGGGATTTGATGTTTAAAACTAACAAGTCCTTGACGGAATGAATTAGAAATATCTAGAAGTGGTTCCATAAGTGAAGGAAAAAAGAAATTATTTTTAAAGCAATACAAAAACCAACAATAGTATGGCTATGGTTATTTTGTACTGGTAATGTGGGGAAGCAATAAGCTTTAATAAATAATGGGAGCAGAAAATCATTTCTATAGCTTCTATGGGTATGAAATTTACTGTAAATTATGGTTCTATAAATTCAAAGAAAGTAGTAATGAAATTTCACACAAATATATTTTCATTAATATCTTTACATATATGTGTCTATATAAATATGTGTCTATGTGTATGTGAACATATGAATATATACACATATGCACATGCCTATGTGTATATGTACCTATATTTAAACATCTGATCTATTTATCTAAATTTATGAGTGAATGTGTGTGTGTAAGTTTGTGTGTTTGAGATATGTATTTTCCTAGGACAAAAATATTTAAGTTACAAGAAATGTTTTTCTAAAAGGATTAATTATATATTATGACCCTCACTCCATGGCAAAGTAGTCTTGAAAGCCTAATTAAGATCTCAGTTTCTCAACTATTCAGGTCCTTGATTCAAAGTGGCCAGATGAAAAATTTTCAGGATGATTTTTTTCCCCCAAAGGGATAACTTTTCCTCAACACTCCCCTTAAATTTTGTATAGGTTCTGTGCCTACATAATGTATATTGATTGAGTAAACATTTAGTGCCAATTTTCAGAATATGTTGGAGGCCATCCTGCTATTTGGGACTTTATTTACTTCAAACTAATTCCCCTATGAAAACAATAACATTCAAAGGAAAATCTACCTTACTGTGCTCTATTGAGCAGAGCAATAAAAGGATTTAATGTAAATAAACCCTTCTAAGTCACAGCAGTGAAGAAATAGTTGTGTGTGGCATTGATTTCAAAAGACTAGAAAAAATTACTAAGAACATGATACCAAGCATCAGCAAGAAAATATAGATTTGAGAAAAGTAAAAAAAAGTTTGAAGAAGAAATCTTTTTTATATTTTTCAAATCTTACTTTATTTTCTGATAAACTCTTTCTTACAGAATTATTTGTGATATTTAAACCATTGATTGACTGCTTTGCAAATGTTAAACTGTAGTAGTTAATGTCACAATAGTTAATTATGATTATTTACTGAATAGCATCATAATTATAATGATAAAAACATGAAAATGTAATCTTCTTATGAAATATGGTCCCATAAAGAGGATCAATTTTCATATTATGCTTTCTATATTATCTCCTAATAATATATTATTCCCTTGTTGCACATAGTACTGTGCTTCTATCTTTCTTATTGCCTTGCTAATTTTGTAATATATTCACCAATGGTTTAGTTGAAAAGATTTCCTTAATACCAAAGGAATGTGGCAATATTAGCAACAAATAATAAATTAGAAGCAAGGTAGAACTATTCCCATTTCTACCTATCTAGCTCCCTTTGCTCTTGGGAAAACACAGAATTTATTCATTAAAGACTTGTGAGAAATGTGTCTATACATAATCATTGTTTTTGTTTTGTTTTTAATTTCACAGTCACGAAAAGGCTTTGGAAAGAGTGTGATTGAAATCAATACCCCTAAGATAGACCAAGTACCTATTGTTGATGTGATGATTAATGACTTTGGAGATCAGAATCAGAAGTTCGGATTCGAAGTTGGCCCAGTTTGTTTCCTTGGTTAAGATTAGGGCAAAGAACATATAAATCGACAAACATTTTACCTTGGTACCAGCAGTCCACTTTATGCCACATGCAAGTTTTGAATATGGATGGTGTAGAAAATGTCTTGCTGTGTATGTATGTATGTATAATTTAGAAAATGTGTTGCCCTTGTAGGGCCAGAATCACATGACTTAAATTTTTTTGAAAATCATGAAAGACATGTATACTGTGGCACAGATGGAAAACTTAGGGTTGATTTTTCATTCCCTATTCTCCCCTCTTCTTCCCCTATTTGGATTCCTTTGGTGCTATTCTTTTAAAAAGCAACAAACATACAAAAATCCATCAACAACATATATATATAGGAAAGACATGGTGCTCCTTTCCATCCATCACAGGAGGTGCTAAGAAGATGTGTTTAATAAATTGTAATTATTATATGTACAGTACTATACTGTTATTTTCTTTGTCCATTTTCAAAACTTGCATGTGTCTCCGATTTGCATCTGGCTCTAACTTTATAAAATTACAAAACTCTGTTGATGGCAATAAATACTGTGTATGTATTATGCGAAATAAAGCTGTAATTTCCAGTGACTCCAACTCCATTTTCTGGTTAATAATAATAATAAATTAATAATAATAATAATAAAAATCCCTTTGTATATATTGATGTTGAAGAGCTCTGTTATTTGAAGTCGCCAAAAAATCTCAGGTGGCAAAAAACTGGAAGACCTTTGGCAACACACTCAAATCAACTCTTCTCTGCTGTTGTAACCTTTTGATGAATTGCAAACAGAAGCAGCATCCTCTAGGGTGCTAAGTTCTATGGTGCTATACCTCAGACTTTTTTTTTTTTTTTCTTTTCGGAATCCAGGAGTTCTTTATAAACCTGTATATACCTAAAGAAAGCAAGTTTATATTTTGGGGTGGGAAAATAATGTGTATGAAAAGTACTTGTATTTAAAGAGATCTGTTTAATTCTTTGTGCAGTAAAAGATTAGATCTGTCATTGCCCCTCTCTTGTATATCATCTGAACATTTTTTTCAGTGTGCTTATTTGATGCACATTAATGTTAAAAATGGAGCCTAAACAATTATTTATGAATTTGTGCACTTATTTGTCTTTTTTTTAATTATTATTAAATGATGGATGATGAACATTTACTTCTTTGGGTACCAAAATCCAGTAAGTGTTTCAAATACCATATGCCCACCCCACCAATGGGACAATTTCTTTTTTTTTTTTTTTATTTTCAAATAAAGGCCATAGATCACACGATTCTACCTAGTTGCTAAGCAACATATAAGTGGACTACTCATTAAAAGAGCCTATTTTTAAACTCAATTTATACAAGTCACTATCCAAATTCCATAGTTGGTTTCTTTTCCCTCTGAAGTTTTTTTTTTTTCCCCTAATAGATGCAAATAGAATGAAGATTTAAACCTCTCAAACACAATCCTTTTGTAACTATTTTTTTTCATAATATATGTAAGACTTGAAAATAAATGTTTGTTATTATTTCTTATTTTAATTGTTAAATTAATTGATACCAGATTCCACTGACTCATTTTCACTTGGTCTTTTATCATGAAAGAGTATACTTGTAAAAAGTGAGACTACAAACTGAACATTTGTCATTCAGAATATCTTTTATTTTTGAACCCAAGTTTGTTGTAACTGTCACCTTCAGAAGGAAGATATGAATTTTATCAATAAACTTGAGTCTTGTCTACCTGGATTGATTATTCTGTTTCTTAAATAGATTACATTTCTATTTTTAATCCTCAGTAAAACTATCTTAATCTACTCTTTCTATCCAAAGACATTTTGCCATTGAAAGATAGCACACTAATGGGCAGAAAAACAAAATAGAAAATCGTTCTGTGTATAAAGAAATGAATACTGTATCTTACTATCATTTGTTTAAAAGAAGTATATTTTAGATTTCAAATATTTATGGAAGAGAGCTCATCTTACAAAGAATTTCTTTTTAAAAGGCTTAACCAAATGATACATATAAAAATAAATCTAAATCATAAACAATCTTCAAATTAGTTATGGAATTCAGCCTCTGAATTTCAAGAATGTGTTTTTTTTTTTCCCTTCAATATATTAACCAATTAAATAACCAATGAATCAAGACACATTTATTAAGCACCTATATCCTATGTGGTAAGGTTCTCAAGTTAAGTCTACAAAGACAAAAATGGACCCTGTTCTCAAATAGTTTACATTACTACTTGTACCATTCTCTCAGAGAATGTCCTAACTAGTAAAGAAGACCATTCTGGTTAAAACAATATTTCTCCTGCTTTAAACGAACAAGTTTCCAGCTAGTTAGTGTATTCTAAACTCTCGAAATTTAGGTCAAAACATAATAATACATATTGATTTTTAGAATCAATTAATTTATTTCTATAGGAGAAAGGATACTAAATATTAGACCTTAAAAGATATGAAATTGAAGAAATAAAAAGAACACTATAGCAGAAAAAACATATTACATGTGAAAGTCTTTTGGCTGCTAAAACACAGTATTGAAATGCAAAATATTTTATAAATTTAGAATTGCTCATCAGTTGACATTTACCCTTAAAAATAAAAACTAACAAGAAAACAATTGGCTATAAATAAGGTTTTTTGTAAGTCTTTTTTCAGTTGCATTTGACTCTGTGACCCCATTTAGAGTTTTCTTAGCAAAGATACTGTAGTGGTTTGCCATTTCCTTATCCAGATGTTTTTACCAGATAAAGAAACAGGCCAATAGAGTGAAGTGACTTGCCCAGAGTCACAGAGCTACTAAGTGTCTGAGGCTGGATTTGAACTCAAGGAAGACGAATCTTCCTGACTCCAGTCCATCACTCTATTTACCTTAAATAGCTTTCCCTTAAATAAGTTTTCTACTTATTGATAGTAACTAATCCTATCCCACCCTCTCATTTCTTTCCCATGTGCATGACATGGCTCATACTAGTTTTTAGTGCTATCATATAATCTATTCCCCATCTTTATTTATTGAATTTTTATCCATTCTTTCAAAACCCATTTTAAAAGTCATAAGGCAGTGAGGTAGCTTAGTGGTTAGAGTACTAAATCTGAAGTCCAGGAAACTAGAATTTCAAATCTGGTCTTAGATACTTACTAGAAAGTGTGTGTAGTGGGGAGTGGGAGGGTGGGAAGGTAGATGGGTGCATGGGTGACGGTTTTTGTGTGTTTGTATGTGTGTGTGTGTGTGTGTGTGTGTTTTGTTAGTCTATTTTCATCTTTGCATTTAAATTAGAATATCAAAGTATATATTGATTTAATTCAAATGATCTTTAATTCATATAATTTTTAATGATCGTTTTGCTCGATCTTATAATTTAATTTGAATAAGCATCACAAGAAATAGTATTTCTAATTATATTATGAAAGTAGAATAAGACTCAACTATAGGTTGTAAATATGGAATGACTGCCAGTGAGCAATCTAAGATGAATCCTAGATTTTTTAATACAGTTGATTGGAAGAATAAACCTCTTATTAATTAATATTAATATAATATATAATACATATCATATCATGATAATAGCATATATGTTATATATAATTATTATATATATATAATAATAAATTTAAAAAGAGGAAGAATTAACCTCTACAGTGATAGGGCAACTGGGAAAAGAAGAGGTCTTTGGAGGAAAGACAATGAGTTCAGCTTTTGATAAATTGAGTTTGAGATGTCTGTGGATATCCGCTTTAAGAATTCCAACATGCAGTTGCTGATGTAAAATTGGTGGTAAAGAGAGAAGTAAGGACTATATAAGCAATTGGGAATTATTTCCATAGAGATGATATGTAATGGGCTGAGGTTTGAGCTGATGCACTGAGGTCCCAAGTACATGAGGCTAGATAGTAATTGGGCTATACTCTATTAATATACATGATTGGATAAAGAATGGTCCCTGCCCACTCTCCCTGCAAGTCCTGATGTGTTGTATAGGAAATGACGATTTTGGTGGGTGGAGGCAGAGAGAGAGACAGGAAGAGAAGCTGGGAGAGATTGGGCTGGGTTCGAGACTCCGAGCTGCTGGTTGTGTGGCTTCTGGTAGAGCTAGCTTCTTGACTCAGCTGCACACATTGCTATCGCCGATTCTCTTCCACCTCCGATCCTTCTTCACCGAGAATAAAGACTGACGATTTTCCCCTAACCTGAATTCCTGTCTCGTGCTGATCTTAAAATACACGATCTTCACAATGATATTTGAACTAACAACAGTTAATGACTTTCCCAAAGGAGATAATTTAGAAAAAGAGAAGAGGCCCAATAACAGACTTTTGAGCAATACTGATAGTGATAGTGAATAGCTCTCTCTCCAGAGACTGATATTTGGCTTGGTCTCTCTTAAAAACTTTAGAATTGATTGTATGATGTGAAAGACACTGACACAGGGCCACCCAGGATAGTGTACTTTCATTAGAAAAGGTGAGCACAGAATGGAATTAGCTCAGAGGAAATGTGAGATATATAAAATTAGAAAAGCCAGCCCAAATGTTCCAAGGGACTATTTGTGTCCCATCTGTGGAGAAGCATTCCAAGTTCATATTAGTCTGATCAATCAAATGGTCACATTCAAACATAGTAATGTCCTTTTGGTCCTCTTTGAGAATAAAAGACACCAATCAACCAATCATTCTGCATGAACTCATTAATCTATTATTAGCATATTCTCATTCTGCCATAGTTTCCTCATTCCAGTCATTCTAAATCCCTAGATTTTATCATATGAAACCTATTTTCCATTTACCTTCACCTTCTCAAACCTATACTCCAAATGTTTCATTCACCTCTTCTATTGTATTCTCTGGAATGTCTGCTTCATGATTAACAATAGATTTCATCATAAAACTTTTACTTTCTCCTCCTATTTTCTGGCTTTCATTGAGACCTGACTTCCTTTGCATGATATTGATGGCATTACATTCCCAGCCACCTTTTCAAATATGGGTTATAATGTTTTTTCTTTCTATACTCTGATTATGGTCATCATGGCAATTTGGAAATTTTTTATTCCTTAGTACCATTTCCAGGTCTCTCCCATTACCATTGTTACTCAGTACTTCTCTTTTGAGGAACATTTCTTCTAAATTTATCACTTAATTAAGATTCTGGTAATTTCTGTCTTCTAGTCACCTACTTCCTGACTCAGTGGGTTTACTAATTACTTTAGTCTTTTTCTTTTCTGCAACTTCTGCTACTATACCAGGGTACTTCATTATATACATTAATATTCCCTCAATCACCTGAGATTTCCAGTTCCTTCATCTGTTCATATGCTATGATCCATTCTTCTATTCTATATCAACTATACATAGAGATATATCATATTCCATCATCCATAGGTCTTTCACTTTCATGTTTACTAATTCAGATATTACTTTATTTGATCATTATGTTTTAGCATTCTATCTTTCCCTCTGCCTTAGGACTTATAACACTGTCTTTCTTTCTTACATGACCTAAAACCTCTTTACCCTTCAATTCCTTTCCAGATCACTTCCTTTTCCCCTGGTCTTTACTTCAGTATCTTTATACCTTGTTGAACCAGTTCAACTCTATACTACCCTTTTCTTTCAAGTCCTTTGCCCTGTTACCCTATCACAATTCTTTCTTCACCAGTCTTGTATTTCTTCAACCATCCTCTATCTTTGCTCCTATTTACATGGTGCTCTATTGTTGTGCCACAGTTCTCTTTTAATGTCCTGACCCAGTTTCCCTAATTGTCTTTAGTTATTCTGCCTCAGGTTATAACAATTCCTTAATGTTTGATAGGATAAAGGTCTTATATCTTAGACCTTAGGTTATACTTCTTCCCCCTTAATGTTTGATGGGATAAAGGTCTTTATCCATTTTAGACATCATTAGAATATCAGGAACCTCTCCAGTACCTCCCATTATGTCATCCTAGGTGCCTGCCTCCATAATGTCATCCTCATCCTAGATGCTTCCCCCCATTAGGTCATCCCCATCCAAGTACCTCCCCCATTATGTCATTGTTCTTGTTATCCTATTAAAAAATCTTGTATCTGACATTCATTGCTAGATTCCTTGAGATGATAGTCTCATTCAGCCCTGGGACCAAACATGGATCCATTTGGTCCCAGTAAATTTCTCCATTTAATAAACTATTAAATTGTTCTCTAATCTCTATCACTCAGTTTCTCCGGCATTACACTATGAAATTAAAGAAAATCATGAAATTGTCATCCATAACAAATTTTCATTCAGTGACCTCAACTGTATCCTCATTATACCCAGGCAATCCTTTTATACTTTATCAATTCACGACTCCACTCACTACTCAGATTTTCTGATCCTTTTTTACCCTACTCAAATTTCCCATATAATCCCTCCTCCTTCTTCTCTTTCAGCTGACTTATTCATCAAAATTGAGTTTAGTTATAGTTTTCAGAGCTTGATCTGTTTTGGAATAATCTTTGTAACATGAATTCACTACTATTTCATAAAGAAGCATTGGTGTAGGGATTTTGCCAAAAGAAAATGTTCTCACATTAAAGTTTTACATAGTAAATATTTAGTAAATGTTTGTTGAATTCATTGGCTAGAACTTTATTTAGATTTTTCCTTTGCAATTTCTTAGTTTAATTTAAATTACAGTTATCTGTGCACCGACTTACCTACTAGAGTTATTTGTGTGCCTATCTTATCTTTTGTAAGCTGTCTGAAGCAGGGAACATTTTTTTATCCCTGTAACTTTATCCTGCAATACAACATCCTGCACATAACAAGTAGGCAATAAATATCTGTGGACTTGAATTAATATTGAGTTGAAAAATTTGTTGGATTTCAATGGACATAGGAAGGAGGGAATAGATTCAAGGGAAAGAATCACAAAATAAGTCAACACTCAAATGTTCGTGAAAGAGGCTTCTTTAGGGTGAAGCCCAAAGATTAGCTTGGCTGTAGTGGTTTGTGTAAGTCAAAGTATTGGGAAATGAATTTGGAAATGACGGTTGGCTCCTCTTTATGGAAGGCTTTGAATGACCTTGACTAATATTAGAAGATAAGTATCTAGTTCCTTTCATCATCAAAGCTCAAAGCTCTAGTTTTCATATACAACTATTTTATACAGCAAAGATCTATTAACATTTGAGAACTGTCATTTCCAGAAAATGATCTCATATAACCCAATTTTGTGGCAGGAAAAAATAGCTTAGAAAGGAAAATGCTTTTCCAGGCATCATCTAGTTTTTTCATAAGCTCTTTGACATACTGGAAAATAACTATTTTAAAATTTCACAGAACACATATCCCATTTTTCTTTGAACTCTTTTCTGAGACAATATCATTAAAATGAGCTTTCACATTTCAGATTTCAGTATCCCAGCCTTTCTTACTTACTTAATGGTCTTTGAACAGCATTGGCTAGCCTGAAAAAAAGACAGTTGAAGTATTTTATTATAATTTAACAAAGTTATACACAAAGACTAGAGAATAGAAGTAATCAGGAAATAAATTTACGTATTCTCCCAACTTTTAGTAAAAAAAAAAAAAGAGTCATTCTTAAAAACAGGTTTGTAATTATATTCTGAAATTTTCTCAATCACTAAGAATTAGTGTTTTTATAATAATACTTGTAATCTCTTCTTTTTGAGTGTATTTATAAAAATTGGTGACACATTCTATTACACTCAAGCCACCTTCTAGTTAACACCCTATATCAAACACTATTCTCTGGCAGAACTTCTGCCCAGATCCTTTTCTCATGATTAGTGATTGCCTTTCTTGGTTTACTATTTCAAGAAGGTATAAGATATTTCTCTTTTCTACTGACTTTCTGGCTTCCTCCTCTTCCTACATAGTCTCTTTACCAACCTTTTAGGTCACAAAAATTTACCCTTTCAATATGAACCATTACCAGATCGACTTTACCATTATTCCTGGATAAGGTGCATCAGTCTAATCCCCTATAGTTCCAGTCATCATCCCCGTAACTTTCTGAGTCAAGGCAGATCTTCCTGGCCACCAATGCCCTATATTTTTAGATATTTTTTACTTTTCCTCATTAGAATGTAATATTCCTTGAGGTTGGGGATTATCTTTACTTTTTTTTTTTTTTTTTTATTTGTATCCCTGTGGAAGTATGCAGAAAAATTGGGGCACTAATATGCTGTTGTTAGAATTGTGAACTGATCCAACCATTTTGGAAAACAATTTGGAATTATGTCAAAAGTGTTATAAAATTGGGTATATACCTTGATCCAGCAATACTACAATGAGATCTATTTTCAAGATGATCAGAGAAAAAAGAAAAGAACGTATATATTCTAAAACATTTATAACAGCTTTCTTTGTGATAGTAAAGAACTGGAAATTGAGGGCTTGTCCATTAAATGGGAGAGTTGGTAAACAATTTGTGGCATATGATTGTGAGGCATTTCAGACCACAAGAAAGATCTGAGGTCCATTTCATTAGAGCGGGCTATGGACTCTTTAATAAAGTGCCTTTGGGTCAGAGCTCTACCTTAATCTCTTTTATTGTGGATAGGATAATTTTAATCAATACAAATATATACATATATATATACATATATACATATATATACATATATACATATACATATACATATATACACACACACACACACACACACACACACACACTCGTGTATATATCAAATAGTAACCTTTATTGCAGAGTTGGGGAAAAAGGAAGTATTGAAGACAGCTTGAAACTTAAAATGTAACAAAAAAAATATTATTTTTTTATCTCTGATACTTAATAAATCTTTCCACTCCTTTATTATTTTAATTCTTTCATTAAGAGCTGAAATAATATAAAATTTCACAAGCATTTGGTTTTATCGTTACTATTTATGATCGGAATTAGAGTCGGATGAGTCTATTTCTCAGAAAGATACTGTGCTCTTATGTTTCTGTATTTATGTTGAGGCTGTTTCCTACAGCTAAAATTCCTTTTCTTCCTTTCTTTACCTGGTGAATTCTATTGGTATTTTAAAACCCAATTCCAATTCTATCTTCTTCAGAAAGCCATCTCTGGTCCCTCCCTTGATAAGACTGTTCTACCTCCACCTCCTCAGATCTCACAAATTATTTTGTATTGTAAATCTTGAATAAAGTGCAGTGGATTACCCTCTTTATCATCCTACTCTTTCAAAAATCTTCAATGTCTCCCTTTCTACTGGCTGTTTCTCTGCTGCCTATAATCACACCAGTGCATTTCCCCTTCCAGTTGTACTTCTGAGGAGCAGAATCTTAGTAGTTAAGTAGTGAATATTTTCAGGGTATCTGAGCAGCAAGCTACTTCAAGCACAGTAGAAGGTAAGAGATTCCATTTGGCTTCTGCAGACTAAGCTGTCCTAGAATAGGATTGTACTACTTGGGGAAGGACTAGAAAGGCTTTCTTATCTCTGTCTGCCAGCACTGGGTGATAAAGATATATGAAAGGAAAGTTCCTACCTGAGTCTTCGTAAAGGTTCTCATCCCATTTCTTTCCAACTAGGCTGTTTTGGGACTTCTCTGAACTTTTCTATCAAGTAGTCTTTCCCCCCATTATGAGAAATCTCATATTGAAAAATTAAATCTGCCTTGATATTCACATCTCATCAATACCCTCTGTCACTCTAACTGGATCCTCTTACTTGGAAGCCAATGCTTTGAGCTCTAAAACCTCCATTTTGGATCCAGCCCCATATGACCTTATCACCTTCCTCACCAGCAATCTAACTTTTGGACTTTTCTGAACTTTTCTATCATGTCCCTATAATAGGTTACTTCTCCCGATTCCAATTTCAGCTTCCTTTTATACATTATCTGTTTTATATATTATCTCTTATCTTAGATGTGATCTCCTTGAGGGCAAGACATGTCTAGCTTTGTATTTACTTAGCACTAAAGGATGTCTATTGTCTGACTGACTACCCTGATTGGATCTATACCCAGGGACTAAGTGTTTTAGCAGGTAATGATATAATACTGAAGTACATGCATAAAACCATTTTTCCACGAAATACTGACTGTTCTTTAAATTTCTAACCAACAAAATGAATATATTTATGCACAGTATGTATATTAATACATAACCTCAGACATTTATTTACTATGTGATGCTGAATCACACTTAACCTTGTTTGCCTCAGTTCTTCATCTTTAAAATGAGTTGGAGAAGTCAATGACAAATTATTTCATTATCTTTGTCAAAAGAAAAAACAAATGGCGTCATGAAGAGTTGGATATGACTTAAAAAATTCAACAATAAAATTTACTTTTCCTAATAGTCCTTTTAACTTCAGTACAAAAGTATGCCCAGGGACTAGGATCCATTTGACCTCCATTTCAAAAAAAAAGAAAAGGTCCTTGTGAAGAAACTCCTGTTTTAGATCAATTAATTAGTGAATAAAGATTGCAATATCTTTTGTTCTTTTAACACCTGGGAGTGGTTCCCTACTTCTCCCTACTCAAGGGAGCCCTCCCTAGTTTATAAACTAGCAAAATTACTTCAATTTCTATTTGATTATCTTACTTTAATTTCAGTGAATTAGAAATAAATAGATAGAATTATGCAAATTTCTCAAGGCCCTTAATAACTGTGCCTAAAATGGAAAGGGTTGAAAGAAGAAGATTTATACTTTCAGATCCTACAAAATGTTTATCATCAGGGAATACCAATCATTTTAAGAAAGGTGAAATGAAGGTCTTCATGCTGACTATGTGGTATAAAACAATTAATTTAAACACAAAATTTCAGCAGCATTTTAATATGAATGCAAGGTTCACTGGTTATGCTCTCTTGGATATCTTAAAGTTGAAAAAAGTGAAAAAAATTCAGGCCAAAGAAGAAATGTGCAAGCCAAATCCTTCCTTTCCCCTTAGTCCCTCTTTTCCTCCTCTCCTGATTGTCTACATTTATCTCAGAAAGGAAACATGCTAAAAAAAGAAAGAACATGAAAAAAGGAATTGGAAATTGAAGAAGGGATACAATAGTTCTGGTTGTTTCCAAAACAATGAATGATAGCTGGAATTTAAAGAGTCAAATTTAGACTTGATGTAAAAAAAGAAAATTATTTATAATTAAAACTATCTGGAAGGAAGTGTAATAGATTGATTTAGAGGTAACAAGTTTCCTGCTTCTGGAGCTTTTGAAGGTTGATTGATCACTTATTAAGTAAGATGATGAAAGGGTTCTTGTTCAGGTATGAGTTGGGTTAGATGGCCTCTCATGTCCCTTTGGTTACTGAGATTTTGGGTTTCTGTCACTTGCTAATGACCATATAACTATTAAGAATGGGAACCAAATTTTAAATTGAGGTCACATAACTCTTTTTCAGGGAATAGAGAGAGAGCATTGGTCCTAGAATCAGGCCCCGTTGAAATCTGAGGCCCTGAGTTCAAATTTAGCTTCAGACACTTCCTAGCTATGCGACTCTGGACAAGTCACTTAACTTTGCCTCAGTTCCTCAATGTAAAATGATCTGAAAAAGGAAATGGCAAACCATTCCAGTATCTTTGCTAATAAATCCACATGGATGGTATGATCCACAGGATCAAAAAGAGCCATATGCAATTAAACAAAACAACAGCAACTCTTTTTCATACATCAACAAGGCCCAAGAATATATCAAGAGCTTTTTCAAAGTTAACAAAACAAGCTAGTGACAAAATTGACACTTGAATGCATTCCTCTAACTCCAGAACCAGTGTCCTTTTTATGTAATCATGTTGACCTCCATGATCACATTCCTGACACTAACCAAAAACATATTTACTCAGAAAACTGAGCTATGAAAATGATTTCTAATGATTTAATTATATTCCAAACATGTTATTCTCACACAAAACCTCCAAAGCTGAGATCAATTAGCTGAATCAGTTGGTTAATTTTACATAAACAAAAATTAGTTTCATAACATCTGTCCTACATGATGTTTCATCACTATCTATGATGGCCTCCTATCACCAATTCTGAACATCGTTGTGTTTTTAGCTTTTTTGTTGTGGTTGTTCAGATTTTCTTTTTAATCCTTTTAACTTCTCTGTAATCTTCTGAATTTACTATTTTTATGTCACTATCATTCAACATGTTTCCCACATATTCGAAATTTGATATTATCTTTGATTTTCTTATCTCCTTCATCTTTACAAAAACAACCTCTAGGGGAGGGTATAAGCATTTACATAATACCTGATGTAGGTCAGACACTATGCCTTACAAACATTATTTTTTTTTATATTTTACATCTTTCCTTTTCTCTCTATTCTGTCACCACCATAATTATTGCCCATGTATTTTATTGCAATAGGTTCCTAACAAATCTCCCTAGCTCTACCTTCTTCCTCCTCAATTTCACCCTTCATATCTTCTTTATTCTTAGACCCTTATTCCTTATTTCTTATGCTTCTTCCACTTCTCTTTTATAGTGTCCCTATTTCCTACAAACTGAAATCAAATTTCCATATCTGCTGTTCAAAAGCCTTCTGCAATCTACTACATTCCTAATTTTCCAACCTTTCCTCTTACTGTTCCTTACTCTCCTACTAATCTTTTCTCCAGTCTAGATCTATGTTTTCCTGGCTCTTTTTCTTTGATCATACAATTTCCTATGTGATCCATTAGCTCTTGAATATCTATTGAATTCCTGTGCATCCTTTGAAACCCATCATTATTGCCATATTTCTCTCAGGAAGTTGTCTTCATTCAATCAGTCAGTAAAGAAATTTCCACTCTCAAAATTCATGTAGCACTTTCTTTGCCCTTTTCTCATATATTTATCAAGTATTTTTTCCTGTAGTTATTAGAGTAGTATTCATTTTTAGTGTGTCTTATGTATATGTGTGTATGTTTTTATATATATATCCATATATATGAATATGTGCATCTATAATATCCAAATATCTATACCTATATCTATATCTACATCTATATCTCAATATCTGTAATTATCTGGCTATATATATATATATATATATATACATGCATGTGCACATGTGTACATTTTTCTGCCATCATCTTCTTCTTAACCCTGTCTTACACAAAGGTTCCCTTCCCTTATCAAGGCAAACCCCACTTCCCACAGAAACAATTATATTCTATCCTATTTTTCTAATGAATTGTCCCCTCTGTCATCCCTTTTCTATATCACTTATCTTCCATATCACTCTAAATATTGCATCCTTTTCTAATATTTCTCATATCTCTTCATCTCAAAAAAATCCCCTCACTTGATGCTTCTGCACCACTAATGTTCCTAAACTCGATTGCCCTTTGTAGCTAAATTCCTTGAGAAAGCTAACTACAAAAGGTACCTGGACTTCCTCTCTTCTCACTTTCTTATTATCCCCTTTACAATCCAGCTTCTGCCATCATTATTCCACCAAAAGTGGTCTTTCCAAAGTATCATTGATTTCTTATATGCAAAACCCAATAACCTTTTCTCAAACCTCCTTCTCCTTGACACTGACCAATAGCTCTTGATCTTGTAGATCATACTTTTCTCCTTAATACTTTCATCTCTCAAGGTTTTTGAGATACTACTCACACCTGGTTCAAGGTCCTCAAACTACACCTGCAGGCCAGATGCAGCAGCTGAGGACATTTATCCCCCTCACCCAGGGCTATGAAGTTTCTTTATTTAAAGCCCCACAAAGGAAAGTTTTTGTTTTTACTATAGTCCAACCCTCCAACAGTCTGAGGGACAGTAAACTGGCTCCCTATTTAAAAAGTTTGAGGACCCCTGGAATAGACGTTCTCACTCTGTTTCATTGGATTCTCATTCAGGTGATGCTTTTAAACATTGATATCTAAGAGGGATTTGTTTTAAGCCTTCCTAACTTTTTTTTTTTTTAAGTTACACTATTTGAGCAAATAGATGGCACAGTGGATAGAGCACCAGCCCTGAAGACAGGAGGACCTGAGTTTAAAATTGACCTTAGACACTGAACACTTCCTAGATATGCAAATCACTTAATCCCACTTGCCTCAGCAAAAAAACAAACAAAAAATTATACTATTTAATTTTATAATCTTATCAGTTTCCAAGGAATTATCATCTCTATGCTAATGATCTTAAGAGTATTTATCCTACTCTTTTTGTTGACATTAAGTTTCAAGTCTCTAAAGTGCCTTTCTGACATCTCCAACTGGATGTCCTGTAGATATTTTAACTCAATGTGTCTGAAACAAAATTTATTATCTTTCTTTCTAACTGCACCTCCTCCACTACAAAATCCTCTTTTACTATAAAAGGTACATCTATCCTTCCAATTCTCAGTTTTATATCCTAGATTTCATCTATAATTCCTCACTATCTCTCATTCACCATATTTAATATGAAAATTACTTATTGATTTCACTTTTGTAATTTTTCTCAAAAATAGCTCTGTTGTAGGTATAGTTCTAAAACTAGCACCTCCTTCCTAATTCAGATCAGATGATAAGGCATTTGTAAGGCAATGAACATTTAACAAAGGAGGAGGTTGCCCCCACACAGCAAGGATATACAATAAGAATTTACATCTTTTAGCTTCTCTGGACACAACCACCCTTGTTTACATATGGAAATGGAACTTATCCTAATCAGGATATAGTGACCCACATATTCACTCACCAAATCTGAGAAGCACAGTGCTCACATGGCTTTAACTTTTTATTGGCTGTAGGTCAGGAAGATATGTTGGAGAAGGCAGGAACAATCAGGTTTCATGAGAGAAAGAAGCTTCACTGAAGAAGTCACTTAGGGAAACTGAGGCTGAAGAAGTTATTCCAGAGTTGGGGGGAGGGTCTATCAGAAAACTATTCTATTACCTCAATGACTCTCTTCTCTCCTTTGACATGGCTACCACACTGATTTAGGTCCTTATTGACTCAAATTTGGAATACTGAAAAAGTCTGTGGGTGAGTCTATATTCCTTGTCTCTTTCTATTCCAATTTACCTATATTCAGCCGCAAAAATTATTTTCTTGAATTGCAGATATGACAATGTAACCTCTCTCCCCACTTCCCACTTTTTAATAAATTTCATTGGCTTCCTATCACTTCTTCCATCAAATGAAAAATCTTGCATTTGGTGTTCCAAGCTCCTCAAAATCTATTTCACTTTTTGTTTTTTTTTTCCCAATCTTCTTATACTTTACTCCCTACCATATACCCTTGAATTCAGTGAAATTGAACTCTAATATTCTATAAACAAGACACTCTATCTCTTATGTTATCCTTCCTTAACTTTATCTTTTAGTTGTCCTGGATTTCTTCAAATCCCAGCTAAAATTTCACTTCCAATGATTTTTAATTCTAGTGACTTCCTTCTTTACATCATTCCTATTTTACTTGTATATAGCTTGTACATAATTGTTTGATTGCTATTTTCCTCATTATCTTCTGGCTGCAGGGACTATATTTTGCCTTTTTTTTTTTTTTTTTTTTTTGTATTCCTAATGCTTATCATAGTGCTTGGCATATATTAGGCACTCATTATTATTATGCCACAGTTCTCTTTTATTGTCCTGACTCAGTTTTCCTAATTATCCTTACCTAGTCCTGCCTCAGTTTCTCTAAGTGTTTTGCTTCAATTATAATTGTCTTCTCAGTCCTGTGAAACCACCTCTCTCTCTTAATCAGAATATTTGATAAGGATAAAAGATCTTATGTTTTAGAATATCAGAATGCCTCTCCCCATCCCAAGTTATACCGTCTTATCAAGATGCCTCTCCCTATGTCCAGGGTGCCTCCCCCAATTATGTCATTCCCCTCTCCAGAGGCTCACCCCACCCTGTCAGAGTCCCATTCCTGCTCTCAGCACCCTGATTCCGCCCCTGCCTCAGTTTACCCTCTGAATCTGAGCCATGTGTATATATATCATTGAGAACTCACATTGTTGGCTAGATTCTTGGAGATGATAGTCTCATTCAGCCCTGGGACCAAACCATGGATCCATTTGGTCCCAATAAATCTCTCCCTTTTAAATAAAATATTAACTACTCTCTAATCTCTATCTTGCCTCAGTTTCTCCAGCATTACATTATTAAATAGTTATTAACTGACAGTAGAAAAAAAAGAACTACATTGCATTTGGGAAATTATACATTGCTTTGACTGTTTCCAAATCTTTCTGTGAAACAAAAATCCATATTTTTGACATGAGCATCTTTTCAGTGATGTTATCTAGCAACAAATCATGGAACACTAATCTTCAAAGTATCAAAATTGTGGATCACCTCAAGACCAAAAGAGGAACTGAAATATATCTTGTTTGTTGTAAATAAGTTCATAACAAAAAACCATTTGTATCTGCTAAGTGAAATAAAAGATATAAAGAAAAATATTTTTTTTATAAGAGAAGATAGGCAAGTGAGGGATTACAAATGAGAGGCTGAATGCTACAAATCTTAGTAACTATGGCCTATACAATGATCAACCATAATTCTAAAGGACTCAAGATGAAACACACTATTTGCCTCTAGATAAAGACCAGATATTCTCAAAGCAGAAGTATATTTTTTTCCTCTGTCTCTGTCCCTTATTTTTATTTCTGTCTCTGTCTCTCCCACTCTGTTTCTCTCTCTCTCTCTCTGTCCTTCTCTCTCTGAACTTGGCTAAAACAGGAATTTGTTTCATGTGAGCATACATTTTGTAATAAATTTTATTTTTCTTGACCTTTCAATGGAATGGGAAGAGGAGAGAAGGAGAGAAGTCAGAACTAAAAATAACAAAAGAAAAAATTTTTTAAATCTCCCAATATACTGGGTGGACCCTTAATGAAGAATTTATAAGAATATATGGATGAACACCTCAGGATGGACAAGCATGGACAGAATATTATTTTTGCAACATTGGCAGGAACAACCACATTGTTAAAATCACACATAGCTAAATTGTTTTTTAATATGTGTGTGTGTATGAATGACAACGTTCACTGATTTGACAGACTAGATATAAATATAGAATCTTAATAAATATAGAATCTGAACTAGGAAAGGCATTTTTGTTATTGTTGTTGTTCAGTTTTTCTTTTTTTGTTTTTTTTTGAGTAGTGTCTGACTTTTTTGTGATCCCATTTGGGGTTTTCTTGGCAAAAGTACTGAAGTAGTTTGCCATTTCTTTCTATAGCTCATTTTAAAAATGAAGAGACTGAGGCAAATAGTGTTAAGTGACTTTCTGGAGTCACCCAGCTAATAAGTGTCTGAGACCAGATTAAAACTCAGAAAAATGAGTCTTTCTGACTCTGGGATCAACACTTTAATCTCCATGTCACCTAGCTGCCCCAAAATGGATTGTAATTGATATGGTTAGTGGCAGTGCAGAGAGTTGTGGGAATCTCCTTTTTTGGTGGGAGATACAGGTCCAACATGAAAGAATTCATGAACCCAAAAAGTCTGACTGGCAAAAGAGAAGTTTATTGTTGTCTGAGAAGGCAGTTTTGTTAGGAAGATTGACTGCTCAGTTGCAAGAGGTCCTGGCAGAGAAATAACAAGATCTCTTCACAGCGGGCGGGAGTCCTGGTAAGCAGCTGTGCCAAGAGGAGAATTCCCTTGTCAAAGCATACTACAAGTTTTAAATTGTTTTTTTATAAGAAATCTGAGACTGGGGTTTCAATTGAATGAGATTCCTTTAATGTTGTCACTGCTCCCAGGCCTAGATTTCCAGTTGAATGAGACCACTTAAGTTTGACCTAAGTAGGGAGTAGTCCTGGGCTAATCTTAATGAAACCACTTAACTGCCCTGAAGGGTGGGTCTCTGTCAAAGGAGAGTTTTTGAGTTCACCCTAAAGGTTAAGGAGGACAGTTTCAGGGTTCACCTGTGACATAATGATTCTCAAATTTAATTCCCTTAGTCCCACATTAAATCTAAGTAAATTAAGATCATGGGATCTTAGATTAGATTTTGGAGGAACTAGAGATATCACCTATTCTAAATCCTATTTTGCACAGGAGAAGAATGACACCAAGGAAGGATAAATATTTTGATCAAGATTACTCCTTTGGTAAGAGATGGGTAGAATTTGAATGGAGTTTCTGCCTTCAAAACTAGGGCTCTTTCCAGCACATCTTGATGTTTCTAGAGGTCTTCAAAAGTCAGTTGGGTTATCCCTTCACATAGAGAATAAAAAATGAAGGAGCTGGAATTCAGATCCAGTTTTTTGAAATCTAAATAAAATCTTTCAAATATAGCATTATTTCACAGGTTTTATAGAATAGCATAGAGCATAGTAGTATAGGATTTTGTTATTGTTGTTTAGTCATTTTCAGTCATGATCCCATTTGGTTTTCTTGGCAAAGATACTGAAGTGGATTGCTATTTCTTTCTTCAATTAAATAGAACAAGATAGGATTTTTTATTGTACAGAGATGGAGGAATAGAGATGGGATGGGGGTGGGGACTCTCTTGTCAAGTACTTTCCTCATACTGTTTCATTTGACTAATAGCAAACTAAGTGGTAGAGTGGATAGAAGGAGCCCTGGGATTAAGAGGACTTGAATTTAAATATGGCTTCAAACACTTACTAGTTGTGTGACCCTAAATCACTTAATCCTGTTTACAACTCAGTTACTCATCAGTAAGATGAGTTGGAGAAGGAAATGGCAAATCACTTTAGTATCTGTGGTAAGAAGCCCCTAATGGGGTCATTGAGAGTGAGACAGGATTAAAATGAGTCCACAATAATAACAACAACAATAATAAAAGCCATATAGTCATCAGAAATCAGTGACAACTGATGGCTTCTGTGCCAAAGGCCCATCTGTAGGAGAAATGGACCGGGAAGTAAAAGTAAATCATCAGCAAATGTATTAAAACAGAAGGTTTTTTTGAAGCCATTCTACAAATTTCATTCAGTGAAAGCAGCTGGAGCCAGTCCTACTGATAGGTTATCATTGTATACAATTGTAAGCTACTGTATAAGACTTATCTGTAAGGGCCCTTCTGAGTCATGCAAATGAGATTAGAAATCATCAGCTTTGTTGCCCTTAACTATTAAAACTACTGAAGTCTACAAGTTGTCATCAAGTAACTCTTATGACTAACAAAAGGCCAGATGAAGGGGAGGAATTTAAGGCAGTTCTAGAAGAATCAAAGGCAGGGAGCAGATCAGTGAAAATAAACAAGCACAGTTTGTAATTTCTCTGTAAGTTCTATTATTCCTTCACAGAAATTTCACATAAGATGAAGCCCCCATTTACTAGACTCTGGCTTGTAAATTAAATTAAAAGTTTAGAAAATGTGTCTCCATAGAAAAAGATGCAATACATCATGTTTGTTTCAGAAAAAAGCATTTCAATTTTAAAAGAAAGTCAGAAATAACTAAAAATTAAGTTTACACAGCATCAGCAATAATTACTTATGTATTCATTAGTTCACATCCCAGTAAAAATGCTAAAATTCAAAACTAAATAAGCAAGCAAAATTTTCCTGTAGTTTTCTTTGTGTTTACATTTGCCATTAAAGAAAACAAAGTACCAGCCAGACATTTTAACTCTCTGAACATCTGGAGCATTGATAATAGTATCTAGTAACTCTGATGCAGGTTTTGCTATAATTTCTTTTAGGGGGAAAGGGGGAAGGTGGGGTGGCAGCTTTGAAATTCCCAAATTTGAAATTTGAAAGACAATCAAGGTATATCCAGGTTGCATGGAGGGGATCAATTAGGAGAATTCAGTTCAGATAATCAGTTTTAAGGAAGAAGAGTGATTAAATAGATTGAGCAACAGGCTAGAAAGCTATGACAGAAGGACCACCTTCTCTGTTGGCCCTGATATATATATCCTGGATAAAGCTACTGTTTTATCCATTAAGTATTATCACTTCCAAAATTTTGAATTAAAATACTTCAGTGAAAAATATCATTTAAAAGAAGATATTCACATTTGGAATTATCTGCAACCCATCATATAGCCCATACATGTGCATTGTTCCTTTGTTCATAGATTTTCCTACTTTTAAAGCACCTTACTTTTACTTTTGCATTTCTAAGTCCACCATTATAGGCTTTTATCACCTCATACTTGGGTTGCTGTAATAGCACCATGTCTGACTTCTCTTTCTTCTTCCCCTATAAATTTAAATTGCAGAGTACAAAGTCTCAGTTGGAAAGTTAGTCTAACTAATGTGTTGTTGGTGGGGTTGTGAAATGATCCAGCTACTCTAAAGAGCAAATTGGAATCATGCCCAAAGGGCTAAAAACAATGCATACCTTTTTACCCAGCAGTCTCACTACTGGGTCTGCATCCCAAAAAGATCATAAAAAAGGGAAAAGAACCCACATGTGCAAAAATGTTTGTGGCATCCCTTTTTGTAGTGTCAAGGAACTAGAAATTGAGTGTATGCTCTTCAGTTGGGGAAAGGCTGAAAAAGTTGTGGTATATGAATGTAATGAAATATTATTGTTCTATAATAAATGATGAGCAGGCTAATTTCAGAAAAGCCTGGAAAAATTTACACGAACAGAGACTAAGTGAAGTGAGCAGAACAAGAAAATATTGTACATAGTAACAATATTATGTGATGATCAACTGAGATGGACTTGGCTCTTCTTAACAATGTGGTGATTCAAGGCAATTCTAATAGACTTGGGATGGAAAATGCCATCCACAGCAGGAGAGAGAGATACGAAGACAGGATATGAATCAAAGCATAATATTTTGACTTTTTGCTTGTTTGTTCTTGTTTCTCAAGATTTTTTTTTCTTTTGACCTAGTTGTTTCTGAACAACATGACAAATATAGAAATATGTTTAAAATAATTTCATATATTTAATGTATATCAGGATATTTCCTGTTTGGGTGAAGGAGGAAATAAGGAAAAGAGGGAGAAAATTTGGGAACACAAAGAATTACAAAAAATAAATTTTGAAAACTATTTTTACATGTATTTGGAAAATAAAATACTATTGAAAATTTAAAAAAAGAAAAAAAGTAAAGTTGGTCCAAAAGCTTTCTCAATATGAATCTGAAAAAGTGTTTACTTTAACACATACGATATTGAGTCAGGCAGCCTCTGCTTAGAAACTTTGGATAAGGGCCATCTAGCAGCATTTCATAATTGGATAGCTCTGATTGTTAGGAAGTTTGCTCAAGATCAAATCCTATAACTATATATGACTTGCATCATATAATTTCTACTATCTTATGAGTATATCCTCATTTCTTATAGGTTAGTATGGACTTCTTGATTAAACTACAAACTCTTTGGGGTCTGTAGTTTTCTCCTATGCAGTCAAGTAGAACAAATCTAATTTCTCTTCTATCTAACATTTAGATTAACTTGAAGATTATTGAAAAGCCTGGCCTGATGCATTAAAAACAGGCACTAAAACAGAATGAATTGCCTGAAAGATTTTTAAAACTTCTCAATTTCAGAGAGATATAACTCTAACTGCTACCAAAAAAAAAAAAAAAAAAAAAAAACGAAAAGAAAAGAAAAAGAAAACCCACATATAACTGAAGCAATACTTCACAGCTAAAATGGTACCAGAAATAGATACAAGTAATCACTAAGAGAACAATTTAAAGCACTTGCTGGAGGTTTAGCCTCATGATTCAGCTCAGGCACAAGAAAATTCAATATTGTTCAATGAAGTAAATAAAATATTGTGGAAAATAAAGTTCCACAGTAAGATAAGAGCAGGTGATGATGTGAAAACCTAGTTCAACAAATCTGATGTTACAGATGGATTCAGCTATGGCTTCCTTTAGTTACTACTGCCTGTACATAGCTAGACTCAGTAACCTCGGGTATTTTTCTGAGATTCCCTATGTAAGGATGGAAAAGAATGTGTTTCTGAATCTTAGAATGAAAACAAACACACAAACTGGAGGTTCAAATAAATATGAAGTGAACCTATCTGTTGTTCCTGCCAACAGATGCATGGTATTCAATAACTGTAGGGGGAAGGTTATGAGCAAAGAAGCCCAAACTAAGAATTTACCCAAAAATGTGCCCTTAAATATCTCTCATTCTCCATCAATTATCCCTAAAGCTGATAAGAGATTGTATCTGCTTACTTTCATAATGGATCTTGGGGAGACCTTGTTGCTTAGTGGATAAAGTGCTGGACTTGGAATAAAGATAACCTATATTTGAATTACATTTAAACATATACTAGTTATATGATCTTAGAAAAGTTATTAGCCTCTTTCAGTATCAGTTAGCTTGTTTATAAATTAAAAGGGTAAGACTCTATAACAGTTCTTTCTAGTTCTAAAATAGGATTCTTTGGGTCTTTGGAGACACTTAGTCTAAGAGCACTTACTTGCACTTGTATAAAAACCCCATTTATTGCATTAGTAACAAATAGCCATTTACCCTTTGAAGACCTTTAGTGCTGGAAAAGTTGCTTAGAGCAATATATACTCTACATAAATAACTACAACAATACATGATCAATGCCAAAGAAAGATATGATATTTGGAACACACATGTATTCTGTAAATGATAAAAATTCATTACTGATTAGGGGATGAAGAACCCTGCTTAAAAGAAGTAACATTGAACTTGAAATTAAAATGAAGGTTAGGAATTCAAAATTTAGATTCCATGATAGATTTCATTAAGTCCATTTCACATAGGTGAAAATATTCAGAGAGGATGATGTGACTTGGGTATAGAGGAGTATTATGAAGTTAAACTAGAAAGTTAAAGAGCTTACAGATAATAGATGGTCTTTATAGAAGTTCAGATTTGAAAAGGACCTCAGAAGACTTGTAATCCAATTTGCAACTGAACCACAGTCTCCTCTACAATAATCTTTAAAAGTGAGTATCTAGTCTTTGACTAGAAATTGAAAGTAGGGAGTGGGGCATTACTTTTATTTTTAACATAAGAATGAATTTATTATATATATATATAGATATATAGATATATGTAATTAGAAATTAGATATATTTGAATGGAAACCTTTTAATTCTTATATAGACAGATTTCACTAGCCCAAAGTGATTCCCAATAGCAACCAATCCTATATATCATGAAACTGACAAATATATGGCAATAAATAAATATTAAAATATTTTTAGACAAGATTTAGGGGGAAACTTTGTGTATTCTAATTATAACCTTATCATAGTTTTGAATCCTTTGTTTTATATGAGAAAATTTATTTAAGGTATTCATTATCTAGGATCATTCTTTTGCTTTTCAAATTTTTGAAGACTTTTTGAAATTTTTTCATGTTCCTCTTTTTTGAATGATGAGGCAATCTGCTCATTACTGCATATAGCTCCTCAAATTTTCTAAGGACTGCTTGGACATTAACAGACAATTCTTTGCATTCTGGAAACAGGTCTTTGAAGGCAACTTTACAGCATTCATCATCCAAATTGAGTCACAAGGTTCTTTTCTTTTTAATCTGGTACCACTATCAGATTTGGAATGTATTCAGATGAGATGGGTCCACTAAGAAGTTTCAGCTTTATTTTTGTTGCTCTTATCACTGGCGGACATTTCATACATTGTTCTTTTAGATGGAATAAAAAGTTCACTCATCCCTTGTTGCTCTATATGCTGCTCTGTCTTTGATACTTAATGCCTTCAAAACTTTAAACTATATAGCACTAATGAAATAAACAATCATTATGATGAAGAAAAGTTTCATTGCTGCTGTCTTCCTATGCAGCAAAATGATAAATTCATTCAAATATTAAATAAAGGATAATAGAACAGTCCATCCCATTGGTGTAATTTACACAGAGTATAACTATAGGTATAAACAAAATGAAGAGGGATACATCAGTTTCAAACTCGGGTAAAGGCTACCAACTAGAATCCAAATGGATGTTCTGATAATATTGTGGGCATGGCAGGAACTAGAACAATAATGATTATAAACCAAGTTAACCCAACAAGAATAAGTATAAAAGGGATTTTAGGGACATTGTAGAAGTAATCTTCAAACACGCTGTCCAAGCAAATTGTGCCAGTCCCATAGAACTGTGAATTTCCAAATAGGTTATATTATTATTATTATTATTATTATTATTAACGTATATAGACTATGACACAAGCAAAGATACTTGCTTATATAAGCAACTCCATAATAACAGGATTTCTTATAGTGCTGCCCATGACTTCATATAGGTTGTATTCTTCTACCTTCTAGCTCTAAGTTAGGAACTGTGTGTTTGTGTCTTCCTAAGGTTCCAGATGCATTGTGAAGGAGAAATACTTCAATTTCTTTCTGTGAATTGTAAATTTCACCCAATTCTCTATGAATCTATATAAAATAGGGTAGTTCAATCTTTCTGATTAGACTGTTGGGGAACAGTCAACATCACTGAAAATATACTCATCTTCAGATACAAGCTTGTCCCATTCCAGTTCATTTTCCTTTTGAAGAAGTTCTTCCAAGCCTCTGAATTAGAGTTGGTTCTTCTGTGGCATTTGAATTTAAGGCAGAACTAAATGGTTGCTATAAAGGGAGAGATGGAGCTGGCAAAGGATCTGTAATTAATTAATTCTCTTGAAGAGTCTCATTGGGCCATTGTGATAGAACACGTGTACTGGAGCATCATCATAAACACTGGCAAGATTCCTAGATCTTCTCTCAGGCATCATGCCATTTGATGACATTTGTGATTATTACTCCTACTCTCCATGAGCAGCTTTATGATAGCTCCTGGCTGGTCAGCTAGTGGTGGAAATGGAGACCCACAATTCTATCCCAGACTTCAGAGCATTATCTCTTGAGACAATCCATTAATTTCTTTTTAAAAGCTTCAATTGCTAAATAAAAACAACTAGGTAGCAAAGTAGATAGAGCACAGTACCTGGAGTTAAGAACATTTAACCTCAACTTTGACCTCAGACACTGTGTAATTCTGGGAAAATCTCTTAACATTGTTTTAATTATCTCCTTTCTAAAATGGAGATAATAAGAACAACTATGTCCCAGGCTTGTAGTGAGAAAAAAAATAAGCTAATAATTGTAAAATTATTTGCAAACCTTAAGGTTCTATATAAATGCTAATTATTACTATTAAAACCTAAATCCTATGTTTGCTTTCTACCCATTATTCCTAATCGTGCATTCTAGGGTCAGTGATGAAAAGTTTCAATTGAAAGTCTCTCATATATCTTAAAATAGTTATTATACCTCTTCCCCCTAAACTTTAAACCAGATATGACCAATGACCTTATCTTTATATGCCATCTATTGCAAAGGTTTTTACTATCCTGTTCATTCTTTTCAATTCTAACCCCAATTTAGCAATATGTATACTAAAATGTAATTTCCAGAATTGAACACAGTACTTTAGATTTGATCTAACCAGAGCAGACTACAGACAATTTATTAACTTCTCTTCACCCCCCCTTCCCCACCAGACATTATATAATGCCAGAGAAACTGAGGTAATATAGAGATTAGAAGTCTTTAATATTTTATTAATCAAGAGCTTGGACAAGTCGGCTGGATTGCACTATTGTCTCAAAGTATCCAGCAAGGAGTGAGGGAATCCAGGAATTCTTCTAGGGCTTCAGCAATAAGGGATGCAAAGGCAAGGTGGGGATAGAGTACTGGTGAGCAGGAACTTTCAGGAATGGACCATAAATTCGGTTCTGACAAACTGGGGGTAAGGAAGGATCATAAATTCTCATAAATTGGGAGGATTAGGAGCCAGGATGTCTGAGACAGGAAATATGCCTAAATATCTTGAGATAAACCATCTGGATTTTATGACTCTTTGGAATGCTACTGGTCAGTTCTAAAAGCCAGGAAGAAAGGTTGCCACCAGGGATACTGAGGCAGAACAATTCAGGGAAACTGAGGCAGAATGATTCAGGGAATCATGCTTCTGTTAATGAAGCCTAAAATCACTTGAGCCTTTTTGATCATTATCACATAATGCTGGCTATTCTGTGGGCTTACATTCTTCTAAAACCTTCAGATCTTTTCAGATAAATGTCTTTCTTAAACACACCTTTCCCATCTTCTACTTGCAAAGTTGAATTTTTGAAGCCAAGGGTAAGAGTTTATATTTAACCCAATTAAGTTTCATTTTATTAGGTGAAACTAAAACATTTGGAAACTCAGTGCTCTAATCTGTCAAGGTTTTGTTAATGCTGCTTGGGCCATTTATTGTGTTCATTATTCTTCCCAGCTTTGTATATAAATCTGACAGATGTGCCATTTATGTATTCCTTCAAATAATGTGCCTTTATCCAGTAATAGAAATGCTAAATAGCCCAAGGTCAAAGACAAAGGCCTCCGTTCTCCCTGATAGACTTATTTTCACATTGATATCAACTCATTTGTATTATTTTAGCTTGATAGGCTAGCCTATCAGGACACAGGTTTGAATTAAGAGTTGGAGGAAGTAACTGTTTGAGACATATGGTAATAGAGCAAAGTAATGGTTGTTTCCAAGGCTTACAGAGGCAGGTATAAATTAGCAGTCCCTTTTCTAAGCAAGCATATACAATTGAGATCCTGGGCCAAACCTCAGTAGTCATGGGTCACCCAGATCTCAGATTCCCTGTTACTGGAACCATTTGAGAAGCCTATTAATATATACTGAGAAAATATGGTGGCAATTAAAATCACTGTCCCAAGTGCTGAATGACTTATGCTTAAAACCTATGTATGAGAATAGGTTTTTAGACTCTTCAGGGGATAAATGAATAAATGCTACATTGTTGTAATTTTCCCTTTTAGTCCTGTTTCTCCATGATATAAGTATGGCTGAATGTGACCCTGTATGGGTGAGGTTAATGTGAAGGTAAATGAAGGGATTCTCTCCACACAGGCACTATTTTGAGATTAGATCTTCTCTAGTTTGGCTTTGGACAGAATATCTTTAAGAAAAAGCAAGGAGAATCAAAAAGTTAACTCATGGGAAATAAAAATATACACAAAAAAATAAAATTTGAAAAATGTAGAAATGAATACCACAAGGTAAGAGAGGGAGGCAATCTTGAGGAAGCTAGAAAGGAGCAATTATTTTCTGTAAACAGGTCACATTTGGCTAATAGCCATATTTGGAATCCACCTAACTGAAAACTGTCTTGGTCACCCCTCTCTATCCTGTCCACAAACTTATCATTATTATGAGCCAGAACTTGGAACACGGTGTTAACTCAATTGAATTGATAGAAACAATGTTTATGTTTACACGTTTGAGAGTTCACACATTAGCTCACAAGTTCGGGAGGTTCACAAGTCAGAAACCCACAATCCCACTCTCTCAGAAGAGGAGTCAACCTTTGGGTTCACACCTTTAAGAGATCACATATAAGAAGCTCTCAGTCTCAGCAAGGGTCAGTTGAAGAAATTGAGAGCCAGAATTCAGTTGGGAGATTCAGAAGCAAGATTCAGAGAGGCTGAAGCTGGCAGACAAGCTGCAAGAGCTCTTGGAACCAAGGAGGGAGATAGGCCTCTAAGAAAACTAAGCGGGTTATTTTGAAGGAGACAATAAAGTATTTAAACTTTTAACACCTGGATGCATTTGAGGTGATTATTACTTGGAACTGAAACTAAGGCTGCCTCCAGAAAACCTCCCCAAGAAACCTGCTCCCAGAGCGAATCATCATATTTTAGAAAAAGAACACCATATATCGTGATAGACTTTATTTCTTTTCCAAAATCTAGGAAAATAATAATGTTAGCATTTATATGATCTACCAGGATACCCTAATAAAAGAGGAGAAGACATAATTTCTTGATGAAACAATTTATGACGACGCCTTTCTTCTTTTTTTCTTTTGTTCTGTTTTATTATTTATTTATTTTTTTAAATTATAGCTTTTTATAGACAGAAGATATGCATGGGTAATTTTTACAATATTGTCCCTTGCACTCATTTCTGTTTCACCTTTTCCCTTCTCTCTCTCCACCCTGTCGATGGCAAGCAGTCTTATACATGTTAAACATGTTAAAGCATAGTCTAGATGCAACATATGTGTGCAGATCTATATAGTTCTCTTGTTGTACAAGAAAAATTGCATTCAGAAGTAAAAATAACCTGGGAAGAAAAACAAAAATGCAAGTAGTCCACATTCATTTCCCAGTGTTCCTTCTCTGGGTATAGCTGATTCTGTCCGTCACTGTATTCATCCTGCTGGTCATTTCTTTCTTTCTTTCTTTCTTTCTTTTTTTTTTTTTTAATATCCTTTTATTTACAGGTTATATGTATGGGTAACTTTACAGCATTGACAATTGCCAAACCTCTTGTTCCAATTTTTCCACTCCTTTCCCCTACCCCCTCTCCCAGATGGCAGGATGACCAGTAGATGTTAAATATATTAAAATATAAATTAGATACACAATAAGTATACATGACCAAACCATTATTTTGCTGTACAAAAAGAATTGGACTCTGAAATGTTGTACAATTAGCCTGTGAAGGAAATCAAAAAATGCAGGTGGGCAAAAATATAGGGATTGGGAATTCAATGTAATGATTCTTAGTCATCTCCCAGAGTTCTTTCGCTGGGTGTAGCTGGTTCAGTTCATTACTGTGCCATTGGAACTGATTTGGTTCATCTCATTGCTGAGGATTGCCAGGTCCATCAGAATTGGTCATCATATAGTATTGTTGTTGAAGTATATAATGATCTCCTACTGCTAGTCATTTCTTACAGAACAATAATATTCCATAACATTCATATACCACAATTTACCCAGCCATTCTCCAATTGATGGAGATCCATTCATTTTTTATTTTTTAACCACTATAAAATGGGCTGCCACAAACATTTTGGAGGCCTTTCTTCTTTAGATAGTCATTAATCTTCTCTTAATAACAGTGGACAACAACCAGAAAATTGCTTTCCTTGTCACACACATACCAACAACAACTACAACGACGCAAAAACTGAAGAACCTTGTACATTTTTGTTTTTTTGGTGCTAATATCAGTTATTGTTTTAGATTTTGTCTTTCCCATTATTTTTATGGATATCACAGTTTAATGTTTCTTTTTAACCATTTTAATTATGCCCATTAACTTCCCCAAAATGTAATCACTGATTGTTTCCTATTATATTTTACCTATGTGCATACCCTTTGATCCAGCAGTGTTACTACTGGGATTATATCCCAAAGAGATTATAAAGAAGGGAAAGGGACCTGTATGTGCACGAATGTTTGTGGCAGCCCTTTTTGTAGTGGCTAAAAACTGGAAACTGAATGGATGTCCATCAGTTGGAGAATGATTGAATAAATTGTGGTATATGAAAATTCTATCCTCATTATTTAACATTGTCAGTCAATATGCTTGGACTCCATTTGCCCTGGTATTGCTTTTCCATTGTGGATATTTATTGATGAAAAAGTTCCTCCCCTTTTTGTCAGTGATTTCCCTTAGGTTTTCTGGGAAGGAGTCAGAATGTGACCCCAAGGAATGCATTTTGAATGACATATTATTTTATAACTTTGACAAGTTCTTGGTACTTTCTCGCTTTTTTAATTTCACCAAAAGTTTTTTTTAGTCACTTTAACAAATTAGCATCTGGCTTTTTCAACTTCATTCAATTATTTTTCAAAATGCTTGTCTTTCATCATTTCTTTGTCCAAGGACCAACAAATACCATTATTTTGATGTTAGTTTTCCAAATTCTTAGAAATACATTTTTCAAACAATAAAAATATGTACATTTTGAATTATGATCTTGATGAAATTTATCATTCAACCAAGTTTATGGTGCCAAGAAGAAAATAAAATGTTTTCAAAAATACAAGTGGTTGACTTAATACATTTTTCTTTTTTGGAGTCAGTCCTTTCCTTTGAGGTCAATACATCTTTAGTGTAGGTCTTTTTTTTTTTTTTTTTTTTTTTAATTTTTGGTCTAAGTTGTCCCACTAAGAAATATAATATGACCAGATTATAATCCTAGTTCAAGAATAATCACTCTCAGGTTTTCTTTTTTGTGTATTTATTTATTTATTATTTAATAGCCTTTTATTTACAGGTTATATGCATGGTAACGTTACAGCATTAACAATTGCCAAACCTCTTATTCCAATTTTTCACCTCTTACCCCCCATCCCCTCCCCCAGATGGCAGGATGACCAGTAGATGTTAAATATATTAAAATATAAATTAGATACATAATAAGTATACATGACCAAACCGTTATTTTGCTGTACAAAAAGAATCAGACTCTGAAATATTGTACAATTAGCTTGTGAAGGAAGTAAAAAATGCAGGTGGGCATAAATTTAGGGATTGGAAATTCAATGTAATGGTTTTTAGTCATCTCCCAGAGTTCTTTCTCTGGGCTTAGCTGGTTCAGTTCATTACTGCTCCATTGGAAATGATTTGGTTGATCTCATTGCTGAGGATGGCCAGGTCCATCAGAACTAGTCATCATATAGTATTGTTGTTGAAGTATATAATGATCTCCTGGTCCTGCTCATTTCACTCAGCATCAGTTCATGTAAGTCTCTCCAGGCCTTTCTGAAATTATCCTGTTGGTCATTTTACAGAAGAGTAATATTCCATAATTTTCATATACCACAATTTATTCAATCATTCTCCAACTGATGGACATCCATTCAGTTTCCAGTTTTTAGCCACTACAAAAAGGGCTGCCACAAACATTCGTGCACATACAGGTCCCTTTCCCTTCTTTATAATCTCTTTGGGATATAATCCCCAGTAGTAACACTGCTGGATCAAAGGGTATGCTACAGTTTGATAACTTTTGAGCATAGTTCCAAACTACTCTCCAAAATGGTTGGATTCGTTCACAACTCCACCAACAATGCATCAATGTCCCAGTTTTCCCTGCATCCCTCCAACAATCATCATTATTTTTTTTCCTGTCATCTTAGCCAATCTGACGGTGTGTAGTGGTATCTTAGAGTTGTCTTAATTTGCATTTCTCTGATTAATAATGACTTGGAGCATCTTTTTCATATGACTAGAAATAGTTTCAATTTCTTCATCTGAGAATTGTCTGTTCATATCCTTTGACCATTTTTCAATTGGAGAATGGCTTGATTTTTTATAAATTAGAGTTAATTCTCTATATATTTTGGAAATGAGGCCTTTATCAGAACCTTTGACTGTAAAAATATTTTCCCAGTTTATTGCTTCCCTACTAATTTTATCTGCATTAGTTTTGTTTGTACAAAAACTTTTCAGTTTGGTATAGTCAAAATTTTCTATTTTGTGATCAGTAATGATCTCTAGTTCTCTTCTTGGTCATAAAGTCCTTCCCTTCCACAGGTCTAGAGGTAAACTATCATGTGTTCCTCTAATTTATTAATAATTTCATTCTTTATGCCTAGGTCAGGAACCCATTTTGACCTTATCTTGGTGTGTACGTTTAATTGTGGATCAATGCCTAGTTTCTGCCATATTTAGTTTCCAATTTTCCCAGCAATTTTTATCAAACAGTAAGTTCTTATCCCAAAAGCTGGGGTCTTTGGGTTTGTCAAAGACTAGGTTGCTATAGTTGTTGACTGTTTTATCCCTTGAACCTAACCTATTCCACTGATCAACTAATCTATTCCTTAGCCATACAAATGGTTTTGGTAACTGCTGCTCTATAATATAATTTTAGATCTGGTACAGCTAAGCCACCTTTCATTTGATTTTTTTTTTTTTCATTAATTCCTTGAAATTCTTGACCTTTTGTTTTTTCATATGAATTTTGTTGTTATTTTTTCTAGGTCATTAAAATAGGTTTTTGGGAGTCTGATTGGTATAGCACTAAATAAATAGATTAGTTTAGGTAATATTGTCATCTTTATTATATTTGCTCCCCCTATCCAAGAGCATTTAAGATTTTTCCAATTGGTTAGATCAGACTTAATTTGTATGAAAAGTGGTCTGTAATTTTGCTCATAAAGTTTCTGATTTTCCCTTGGCAGATAGATTCCTAAATATTTTATATTATCAGTAGTTACTTTAAATGGAATTTCTCTTTGTAACTCTGACTGTTGGATTTTGTTAGTGATATATAAGATTGCTGATGACTTATGTGGGTTTATTTTATAACCAACAACTTTGCTAAAGTTGTGGATTATTTCTAATAACTTTTTAATAGAATCTCTGGGGTTCTCTAAGTATACCATCATATCGTCGGCAAAGAGTGATAATTTGGTTTCCTCATTGCCTATTCTTATTCCTTGAATCTCTTTCTCAGCTCTTATTGCCAAAGCTAGCATTTCTAATACAATATTAAATAGTAACGGTGATAGTGGGCAACCTTGTTTCACTCCAGATCTTATTGGGAATGGTTGCAGTTTGTCTCCATAACATATGATGCTTACTGATGGTTTTAAATAGATGCTACTGATTATTTAAAGGAAAAGTCCATTTATTCCTATACTCTCAAGTGTTTTTAATAGGAATGGATGTTGGATTTTATGAAATGCTTTTTCTGCATCTATTGAGATGATCATATGGTTTTTGTTAATTTGGTTATTAACATGGCCAATTATATTGATAGTTTTCCTAATATTGAACCAGCCCTGCATTCCTGGTATAAATCCTACTTTGATCATAGTGTATTATCCTGGAGATGATTTTCTGTAGTCTTTTGGTAATATCTTATTTAAGATTTTAGCATCATATTCATTAGGGAGATTGGTCTATAATTTTCTTTCTGTTTTCAACCTACCTGGTTTAGGTATCAGTACCATGTCTGTGCATAGAAGGAATTTGGTAGGACTCCTTCATTCCCTATTTTATCAAATAATTTATATAGCATTAGGGGCCAATTGTTCTTTAAATGTTTGTAAAATTCACATGTAAATCCATCTGGTCCTGGGGATTTTTTCTTAGGGAGTTGTTTAATTGCCTGTTCTATTTCTTTTTCTGAAATGGGACTATTCAAGCAATTTACTTCCTCCTGTTAGTCTGGGAAGTCGATATTTTTGGAGGTAGTCATCCATTTCACTTAGGTTATCAAATTTATTGGCATAAAGTTGAGCAAAATAACTCCTTATTATTTCTCTAATTTCCTCTTCAAGACTATTTTTGAGGCTCGATATAATATTGATAAAGAGGGTAAGAGAAGAGCTTAGAAAGTTGCGTGTGCCTTCTCCGCCATCTTGGCTCCAGCTCCCACTCTCAGGTTTTCAAAGATAAGTTAATTTTTTTTTTATTCTTATAACTTATTAAGAGAAAGTTCATGTTTTAAGTTTATTTTTCTGCTGTCTTATGTGCCATTTATCCTTTTAGTCTAGGTGTTAAAATCTAGATTTTTAGATAATGCAAGGTCATATAACATGGGCATTTGTAGTCTTTGTTGTTTGGTCATATCTGACTCTTAGACCATAGCATGTCAAACTATCCTGTCTCATACTATTTCTCAAAGTTTCTTCAAGCTCTTCTTCATTATCTCCGTGATCTTATTTATACTCATTTATTACATCCTCTGCTTTCTCCTTTTCTTTTTGCCTTATATCTTCTACATATCAGTCTTTTGCAATGAGTTCTATCTTATTATGTGACCAAAGTATTTAAGCTTCAACTATTTGACTTTCCAGTGAGTAGTTTGAATTAATTTCTCTAAGCATTGACTAATCTGATCTCCTTGCTGTCCAAAGACTCTCAAAACTTCTTCAACACCATATGTCGAAAGTGTCAGTTGTGATATTCAGCTTTCCTTATATTCCTACTCTCACAATAATACATTGCTCCTGTAAAACCTCGGCTTTAACTATATGGATCTTTTACAGCAAGGTAGCATCTTTATCTCTTTTAATATGCTGTTTACTTTTGTCATAGCTTTCCTTCCAAAGAGCAAGTGTCTTTTAATTTCATGGCTGTGGTCTCTGTTTGAAATAATCTTTGAAAGAAATAACATACATACTCAATAGGGGTATAGAAATCTATCTTATCCTTCAGGAAAATAGCAGGAGAATGGGGTTTGGGAAGAGAAGGCATATTGGGGGAGGGAGTGGTCATTACCAAAACACTGTTGGTGTTCACAGGGTGAAATGAGAGAATGAATACAGTTCACAATAATAGTTATAAAAAGAATTTCAAAGTAAGTTTCTCTGATAATGCCTTATTTCTGAAACATAAAGGGAACTGAGTCAAATTTATTAAAAAAAAAAAAATAAGAGCCATGCTCTAATTGATAAATGATCAAAAGATATGATCTTTGCCCAAAGGGCTACAAATTCATCCATATCCTTTGATCTAACTATACCGCTACTTGGCATGAAAACCAAAAGAGATTCCAAAAAGGAAAACGATCTACATGTTCAAAAAATATTCACAACAGCTCTTTTCACAAGGCAAAAATTTGGAAATTGAGGGAATGTCCATCAATTGAGGAATGGCTCATAAACTGTGCTATGTGTTTATGATGGAATGTTACTGTTCTATGGGAAATGATGAGCAGGATACTTTCAGAAAGAAAAAAAAAATACTTGGAAAGTCCTCAATGAACTCAAGCAAAGTGAAATATAATGTATACAAAGTAATAGCAGTGTTTAGGGATGACAGCCATGAATGACTTTGCTATTCTTGGTAGTACAATCATCCATGACTACTCTGAAGGACTTAAGATGAAAAATCTATCTATACCCAGAAAAGGAAATGATTGCATCTAAATATAGATTGAACCATTCTGTCTCTCTCTGTCTCTCTGTCTGTCTCTGTCTCTCTGTCTTTCTTTATCTCTGTCTCTGTCTCTCTCTCAAACTATTTTTTTTTGTTTGTTTGTTTTTGTTTTATTTTATTTTTTTTTATTTAATAGCCTTTTATTTACAGGATATATACATGGGTAACTTTACAGCATTAACAATTGCCAAACCTCTTGTTCCAATTTTTCACCTCTTACCCCCCCCACCCCCTCCCCTAGATGGCAGGATGACCAGTAGATGTTAAATATATTAAAATATAACTTAGATACACAATAAGTATACATGACCAAAACATTATTTTGCTGTACAAAAAGAATCAGACTCTGAATTATTGTACAATTAGCTTGTGAAGGAAATCAAAAATGCAGGTGTGCATATATAGGGATTGGGGATTTAATGTAATGGTTTTTAGTCCTCTCCCAGAGTTATTTTTCTGGGCATAGCTAGCTCAGTTCATTACTGCTCCATTAGAAATGATTTGGTTGATCTCGTTGCTGAGGATGGCCTGATCCATCAGAACTGGTCATCATCTAGTATTGTTGTTGAAGTATATAATGATCTCCTGGTCCTGCTCATTTCACTCAGCATCAGTTCGTGTAAGTCTCTCCAGGCCTTTCTGAAATCATCCTGTTGGTCATTTCTTACAGAACAGTAATATTCCATAATTTTCATATACCACAATTTATTCAGCCATTCTCCAACTGATGGACATCCATTCAGTTTCCAGTTTCTAGCCACTACAAAAAGGGCTGCCACAAACATTCGTGCACATACAGGTCCCTTTCCCTTCTTTATAATCTCTTTGGGATATAATCCCAGTAGTAACACTGCAGGATCAAAGGGTATGCACAGTCAAACTATTTTTCTTAAGGGTTTTTATTTCATTGGGATGGGAGATTTTTTCTCTCCCCCCCCCATTTGACTTTTATGGAAATGTTTTTCATAACTTTACAAGTAGTTTCTTAATTATGGATGAGAATAAGAGAACCTAGCATCAAAAATTTTAGAAACAAATGTAATTTTTTGTTATTGTTTTGAATGTAACTAAGGAAAATATTATAAATAAATAAAACGAAATCTGAAATGATCTTTGAGTCCAATAATATAAATTTTGCTTTTATTTTTTTTTCCCCAAAAGATATGGAACAAGTTGCTAAGATCCAATTTTTTTTTTATGTTAAGCTTCAAGGCAGATCTTATACTCTTGTCTTTTACCTTCAGCATGAGACTTTTTAATTCTTCTTCACTTTCTGTCATGAGTTTGGTATCTGCATATGTGAAATTATTGATTTTCCTCCCAACAAACTTAACTCCAGCTTTTGATTCATCTAGCCTGTCATTTTGCATATATGTTAAATAAGAAAGGAGACAAGATAGAGCCTTGTCATACTTCTTTTCTAATCTTAAACTTATCACTTTTCCCATATTCACTTCTAACTATGACTTCTTTGCCTGCATATAGATTCTTTAGGACACAAGTATTATGGTCTGGTCCTATTTCTTCAAGAACTCACAACATTTTTGTTGTGATCTACATAGTCAAAGACTACAGTGTAGTCAATTAGCAGAAGTAGATTCCTTCTTCCCCTGAATTCCCTCACTTTCTTCTTAATCCTGTGAATGTGGGCAATTTGGTCTCCAGTTCCTTTACCTCTTAGAAAACCAACTTATTCTTCTAGTTTACACATTACTGAAATTTAGCTTGAAGAATCAAAGCATAACCTTGCTGGCCTGTGAAATGAGCTCAATTGCTCAATATTTTGAACATTCCTTAGCATTGCCCTTCTTTATAAATGGGATATAAACTGGTATTTTCTGATCCAGTAGCCACTGTTATGTTTTCCAAATTTGCTGGCTTTTTGAGTACAACTCTTTTACAGCATCATCTTTTAGGTTTTAAATAGCTTGGCAGTTTATTACATTCATTAGCTTTTTATTTTCTTTATTAAAGCTTTTTTATTTTTCAAAACATATGTATGGATAATTCTTCAACATTAGCCCTTACAAAATCTTGTTTTCCAATTTTCCCCTCTTCCCCCCACACCCTCCTGTAGATGGCAAGTAGTCCAATATATGTTAAACATGGTAGAAATATATGTTAAATGCAATATATGCACACATATTTATAAAATTATGATGCTGCACAAAAAAAAAAAACAAATCAAACCAGTAAAAGAGAGAGAGAGAGAGAAAAAGAGAGAGAGAGAGAGAGAGAAGCAGAATAAAATGTAAGCAAATGAGAGCAAAAATGCTATCTTGTGAATCACACTCAGTTCCCACAGTTCTCTCTCTGGGTACTGGCTCTATTCATCACTAAACAACTAGAACTGGTTTGAATCATCTCATTGTTGAAAAGAGCCATGTCCATCAGAATTGATCATCATATAATCTTGTTGCCATGAACAATGATCTCCTGGTTCTGCTCATTTCACTTAGCATCAGGTCATGTAAGTCTCTCTCAGCCTCTCTGAAATCATCTTGCTGGTCATTTCTTACAGAACATTAATATTCCATAACATGCATATACAATAATTTATTCAGTTATTCGCCAATTGGTGGGCATCAATTCAGTTTCCAGTTTCATGCTACTACAAAAAAAGGCTGCCACAAACATTTTTGCACATCTGGGTCCCTTTTCCTTCTGTAAGATTTCTTTAGGATATAAGCCCAGAAGAAACACTGCTGGATCAGAAGGTATGCATAGTTTGATAACTTTTTGGTTTCCTGTTCTTGTTTTTCTTTGATATTTTTTTTGTTGTTATCTCCTATGCCATATTCCAAACCTCCATCTATAATTCTTCAGACATTATTTCTACCAGTTCCAATCAATTAAACCTATTCAACACCTCCATTTCATATTCATAAGGGGAAAAAAAGTTACTTCAAGTAGGGAATTTTCTCTTTTCAAATTTTGTTATTTTGGATCTCATTATTATAATCTAAATCAAATGTTCTTCATCTAAATTCCAGAGTTCTAGTGGTTTCAATATACTTAAAATGAGTCATAAAATGAAAGACAAATATGGATATTTTATAAGACATTTAGATTTTAAAATAATCCTTGCTATTTCTTAATTTTAGGCAAAAAATCCAAGTCAAATTGTTGAATGGTCTAATTTTTGTGTTTCATTCATAATAAGTGTAAATACCATGTGACAAGATTGATTTTTCCAACCAGTTATTGATAGAACAAATGATGGAGCTCAAATTTGTAACCTAAGCTTTACCCTGATCACGTATTTTTACAAATAAAATAAAGCTCATGTGATTTTTAAAAAAGAAGTAAAGTTTCCTCTCTGCAATGTAAAATAAACTCATCATATTCATCTCAAAAATGTTGGATTTTAAGCAATCCATATCCCCATTCCCCAATAATCTCTACAAAGTATTCAATCTTTGGGAAAATAGGATTAGAAACAATAACATTTACAAGTGACACGTCATACAACTGACTGAAGATTGTATTACATGTTGAGTTACATATGAGTTTTATGAGTTATTTTATTTATTTTTATCTGGAAGCCAACACTCATTAGTCTTACCTGAATGATCTGTTCTCCTGTTTGGGTACTTTGTTTCCAATAATCAATTTGAATTTTTCCCATTTACATTTATAAACATTTTACCCTATGTTATAATTTTGTTATTTTTTTTTTATATAAGTGTTATAATTTTAATTATTTTCATTCCCAACACCTAGAACACCTGGCACAGGGCTTTGTCTGGCTATAGAACACATACTAAGCACTTGAATGAATAAATACGATGATGCATGAAAAAATGCTTCATAGGAGGAAAAGTGTTATAGAAATGCCAATTATGACTTTTATTAGGAAACAACAAACAAATGACTTGGCAAAATAGAAGAAAAGGAGCAAATAATGATTATGCTAATAAAAGCAATAGTAAATGATGGGTTCTGTTTTACAATTAAGAATTGTAAGTTTGCTATCATAAAGACAAATGCATTCTAACTTCCTTTCCTTTCATTGAGTCATCAAAAGGAAGATTAAAAAAGACCAGTAGTATACTTTATATAATCGATTTATGGGCTTAGTTCAAGTTTTACTCCAAGCATGTTTTATATGGGCTATAATTCTTCATGGAAGACTAATGGATGTGATCATCAATTTTCTACACACCCATTATCAATCTAACTGTCCCAATCTTTATAGTTCATTTGTTTCCCTTTCAAATATCCTTATTGATTTTAGAAATCTTATATCCAACTTAAAAACCAAAAGAAATGGTGTAGAGATTTTTCTGAATTAAAATTATATTTAATTTGCATAGATTATTATTTAAGGATTTAATTTCTTTTGTGAGAAATTTTAAAACATTTAAAAGTAAAACTGAAAGAAGATTTATCAATATGCAGAATAAGAATTAAATTTTTGGATGTGACTAAAAGGGGATTTTGTTTTGTTTGACTATTAGACAAGTATACTATTAAGAAACTTTCATATTTTGAATGCATCTTGTTTTTATTTTACATGTAGTTTATCTGTTTAATCTAGATCCAACTTTCTTATATTGAGCACATTGCTCAATTTATAACTATGAAACCAGGTTGCTTTTCAGTGAATAGGGGAGTTGAGAGAAAAAAAAAACAAAAAAACAAAAAAAAAACTTGATAATAGAAAAAAAAAAAAAAAATATATATATATATATATATATATATGGTAAAACAAAGCAGATAACTGGCATTTTAAGTGGATAGAGTATTAGGCTGAAGTCAGGTAGACTCATCTTCCTGAGCTCAGATTTAGGCCCAGACACTTAATAGTTGCATGACCTTAGACAAATCACTTAAACCAGTACCTTATCTGCAAAATGAGTTGTGGAAGGAAATGGGAAAGAGTCAGACACAACTACATAATCACAACAAAAGAATAAAGCAACTCATTTTTTTGGAATTAAGAAAGGAAAGATAGAATACTAAAGTTTTATGTATACACACACACACACACACACACACACACACACACACACAGAGTATTTTACATTAGGTAACAAAGTACTACAAGAAAGGGAAGGAAAGAAGAAACATTTCTTTGCGTCTCCTAAGTGCTAGCACTATCCTATATATTTTAGAAATATTATCTTATTTGATCTATTATGATCCCTATTTTACAGTTGAAGAAACTGAAGCAGACAAAATTTAAGTGCCCAGGATCACAAAACCACAAAGTGTTGGACTCGGGACTTACTGATTCTAAGTTTAACATTCTATCTATTAAGCCACCTACCCACTTTTGGTGAATAGAAGATTAACCTTGGGATCAGGAAGACCTCTAAGTTTAAATCCTACCTCATATATTAATTAGCTGTGTGACTTTTGGAAACTCTACCTGCTTCAATGTCTTCTTATGTAAAATATGGGTAATATTAAGATTTTTTTTCAGATATATTGTGAGAATTAAAATAATATTTGTAAAGTACTTTGCAAACTTCAAAGCTTCATATAAAGGTAATCTATTATTAGAAGCTATTATTTGATTTCTAAAATTAGTTACAACTTTTGCTTCTCCAGTGATACTCATTTTAAATTTCTTTGGCTTCTCTTGCTGTACTTATTTTGTATTTCTTTGACTTTTCTACCATGAACTCATTCTGGTTACCTCCCTCCCCTTTTCAGTTTTTTTTTTCCTTCCCCTATTAGATTGTAAGTTTCTTGAAGGCAGGAACAATCTTTTGTCTTTCTGTTCCCCCAGAACTTCATATAGTCCCTAATATATTGCATAAACTTAATACATGTTTATTGATTGATTGATTGAAAAGCATTTTGAAGAACTTTCTCATTTTACAGATGAAGGAAAAGAAGCCTACTGTGATTAAATATTTTGTCCATAGACACAAAGCTTATAGATTTCAGAGGTGAGATTTAAAGTCAGATATTGTTGATTACAAGAACAACAAACTTTCTACAATGTTACATTTTGCCTAGATATGAATTATCATCCTTTCCTGAAGGAAAATGAAACTTTATAAACTAATCATACAAGGCATCGCCCATGTACATGTTAAGATCATATAAAAATCTTTGATAGATGAAACCATAGATAATTTGTTCAGAAATTTGCCAATTATCAATATCAGAAAAAATCATTAAACAAGAAGTTATATCTTGCCAAATGTGTTTGTCAGAATCATTGATCATTCCTCTCATAGAGCCTGAATGGAAAATAGCATTTCCTATTTATAACATAAAGTCCTCCAGATGTTCCTCTTTTCTTATTATAGAATATTATAAAATTTAATAAAATAGTTTTATTAATATCTCCTGTTTTTGAATAGACTAAATTCCCTCCAAATTCTTTGCCCTCTCCCTTCTAGAGAGCAATTATTTAAAGCAAATATTACTTTTAAAAGAATAGCAGGAAGAAGAAGGAATAAAGGAACAAAATTACAAGATATCCAATATTCCATCCTCACCTCACTCATATCCATTTTAACAATGTCAATCTAGTAATCAACAAAGTTAAAAAACATGAAATGAATGAAAAAATAATTGTTGTCTTGAGTGTAATATATAGTTGAATGAAAAGTCTTTGGATGAAGTCTATTGGTATGTGTACCTTGGAAATACCGTATGGATATTTAATTGGTCTATTTTGTGACAAGAATGAGTAAAAAAGAGATGTACAGTCAATGTGCTATGCTGGTACCTTCATAATGCTTAAAGAGCTGTAGAAAAGTCTTCAGCGCATTGGTGACCTATGGCGAATTTATGAAAATCACATGTGTTGCATAACTTGATGATGATGATAAATAATTTCTGGCATTAACACAGTACTTTAAGGATTGAAAAACTATTTGATTTCATTAGATCCTCACAACAACCCTGTGAAGGAGGTGTTACTATTATACTCATTTTACAGATGAAAAAACTGAGGAAAAGAGTCTAAATTTCTTCCCCAGAGTGGCATAGCTAGTAAGTGTCTGAGACAAGATATAAATTTGAGTCTTTTTGATTCTATGTCTAATATGTGGAAGAAATGACATACATGATACATAAAAAGCCTATTAGCTTAGGAGATCATGAATGCACCAAAACATTGTTATGTATAAAGGAAAACTAGTTATTTCATTTATTACAAAAATATTATTTGGTATTTTTTTGTGAGCATCATTCTAGAAAAAATAAATAGAAAAGATACTTTAGACATGGTATAAATTGACAATAAATTTATGACTTTCTGCTGAAGAAATGATTTTTGAAATACTATGAAAGGATGGATTGCAGACCCTTTAATAATTGTACCTATAGCTAGTTGTACATGTTACTTCTTCACTTCTGAACATAGAAAAAAAATAATTTAAGCCTTAAGAATTTTTGACAATTTTTTGCATGCATTTGAAAAATAAAATTTTATTTTAAAAAAGTATGCAAAAATAATATTCATATTTTTTATTTTTTCCATTGACATGGAAACAAACCTTTATTGAGTATCTACTGTTTGCTAAGCACTGAGCTAAACAGTTTACAAATATGTCATGTGATCCTCACAATAACCCTGTGATGAAGTTATTACTGCATTTTCTTTCCAAGTTTGTGGTTCTAGAATCTTTTGTAAAAATGAACTTATGCTTTTACATGTGTCCATTTGGTCTGTTTTGCAGTCATAATGATGACTGTGTTCTCATGTCCCCTATAGACATATCTGAGAGCTGATATAGCTGACCATTAAATTTAATGATTAAGTTAAATTAGTTTTAATAAAAAGATGAAAGTAAAACTACAAATTGGGAAATCCAGTCCTGTAAAACCTTCTGATTATTGAATCTTTTGAATGTCCTATAAAAAAAAATTAAACCTCAAACATTCAAAATAGAACAACCATTGCTTTTCATCCTAATTTCTATCCCTCTTCCAAACTTTCACATTTTTGAGGATACCTCTATTTTTCTACTTTCCCATCTTTATATATTTAGTACCATCCTTAATTTGACATTCTTATTCATCTCACATATCCAATCAGTTGTTATGTCTTAAAAGTTTCTACTTTTCAAAAAGGCCTCTTGATTTTGTTTCTTTTTCTCTACTCAAAGTGTCACTTTCAAGTTCATTCTCATCTACCTCTCCCTTGAGCAATTAGTATACTTTCCTAATTTATTTTAATAATTAATTTATGATTTTTGTTGAATAAATAGTGATTTAAAAGAGGAAAGATAATTTCCTTTCATTCCTTTCCTTTTCCTTCCCTTCCCTTCCCCTCTCTTTCTTTCTCCTCTCCTCTCCTTTCTTCTCTTCTCTCCTCTCCTCTTCTGTCCTCTCTTCTCCTTTCCTCTCCTTTCCTTTTTTTTACCCCTCTAGGTTAAAAATTCATGATTACTTCAGCCAGTTTAAGTATGACATGCATGCACAGTTCTTCATCAAAAAATTCATATTAAACTTGAGTCACAGCCATGAAAATAACTTAGAAATACAAGATGTATACCTAGCAAATGAATTATAATTTCAGAGAAGAAGGCATTAACTACTGGGGAAGTGGGAGTAAAGGGTACTATATAAGGTATCATTTGAGTTGAGCAATGAAGAAAGCCAGGGGGGAAAAAATGAGAAATGGAAATGAAGTGGACAAAAGCATTCCAATAATGGGGGACAGCAATGCAAAATTTTAGGGGATGGGAGAGGGAATGTCTTATGAAGAGAATAGCATGTAGACCAAATGTTTGGATAATGTAGAGAAGCAAAAAGTTCAAGAAACCTGCAAAGGTAGAAAGGAGCCAGTTTAAGAGATCATAAATGCCATGGAGGTCTTCATATTTTATCTTGGAAGTAATAGGTAAAAGGTTCAAATGGATTCACAAGAAAATTCTACCAAACTTCTAAAGGAAAAAAAAAAATTAAATCCCATATGGGCAGTTCTGTTATAATTCAACATAAATCTTGCTCAAAAGTACTGCACTATACAAGATTGTAAAATAAAAAATAAAAAAAATTACAGTTTAGGGGAAAATAGAATGAAAAGTATAGCACTTAAATAATTTGTCAATAACACATTTTAAAATCTAGAAATCTAAAAAAGCTAGTATAATTTATATATTTTAATAGTTAGAAAAGATAATTATTATAATAAATAGTGGCCACTCAGTAAATATGGCTTTTTACTCTGACAAAACCAAAAACAAGTTTGCTTGTGTTAGTGGACATGTTAACAGTTGCAGCTTGTGAGATATTATGTAGTATAGTGGGAAGACCAAGTTAGCACCCTGGATACTTTAGAATCAGCTGGAGTCAGGATAAACAAAGTTCCTTGGTCTTTATTCTTGGTTAAAATAAGAGAAATGGATACAAGAATCTCCACACCTCTCTTCTTTGTCTCCTGCCCAGAAGTAACTCTGGCTTGTTTTACTCCACCTTCTAATTCCTCCTCCAAATCTGTATACACCAAGAGATCGAGCCAGAACAGAATAGTGGGGGGGAGGGAGAGGGCATTTTCCAAGCATATGCTAATAGAGTATTGGCCAATCTGTAGTTAGCCTTAAGCTCGGTTGTCCGGCCTCAGTGCATGAACTCAAGAGTCTCAGTTATTTACAGTATAGTTTTCAGCATTTTCACTGTTTGGGCAGGAATCATACAGAAGCAAACTTGAAATTTGTAATATGCTCAAAATATTCCTTAATATTTGCAATGTGTTGGAACAAATTCTCATTTTCAAAATATATGCTAGCATTACAGAATGCATCAATTATTTAAAAAATAAAAGAATGTAGATGATCCATCTTAAAGTCAGGAAGGTTCATCCTCCTGAGCTTAAAATTGGCCTCAGAAACTTGCTAAATGTGTGACTATGGGCAAGTTACTTCATCTCTTTGCTTTATTTCCTCACCTGTAAAATGAGTTGTAAAAGGAAATGGTAAATCACTGACTTTGCCATGAAGACCCCAGATGAGGCCATAGGTTTATACATAACTAAAATGATGAAACACAAGGTATTCTTATTAAAATATAGTAGTGCATAAAAATGCCCATCATGTTCAGCCAAGATTTATAAATGAAATGTAAGAATATTTTAATGCCAGAAAAATCACTGTACTAAATCTTCTGGAAAAATAAAAGGCTAAATAATAATGTCATTGGATATAGAGAAAGTCTTCAACAAAATAAAGCACTCATTTGTATTTTAAAATATATGGATAGAAAGAACATTTTATAAAACCATAAAACACAAATTTGAAACCATGAGTTAATATTGGTTACAATGGAAGCATTTCAAAACAATAAAAAAAAAAGATTGTCATTCAATGATTCTGGAGAACTTATGGTAAAAACCATATCTTTGATGTAGGGAAGAGAGAAACTACTAGAGCCGAATATTATTAATATTGTCATACCGAACCACTGTATCCAATATTTTTATTTTATAGTTTTTGTTTTTTTTTTTTTTCATGAGAGGATTCAATTTGACCTAGGGCTAGTAGGTGGTAGACTGTATCTCTGGAAGTGGCAATGATGCAGATCTTATTAAAAAAAAAAAATTATACACATATACATACAACAACAAAAACAACAAAGGTCTTTTTAAATGTTTGCATTCATTATTGGTTACTTAAATAATTTGTCATATTATTATTGATTTTTGCAATTTTTAAAACTATTCATATCCTTGGATTATTTATCTACTAGAGAAGGAATTTTGCTTCTATTTTTTCCCCCAATTTCTTTCAGGTTTTCGATATCAAGCTTTAACCAAGATATTTGATTCAAAAAAGATAAAAATAAATCACAATTTTTATAGTATACTCTCTCTTATTTTAGTGTATTGAATTTTAATTTTAATATTTTGGTTTAAATTATTGCATTTTCACCTTATACTCTCAAATAGGCCAAGTTGAGGTAAGGTAGAGTATTTGTTGTTGGATCAATTGTCAGAAAATTGACAGTTGGTAGACCATTGAACTGAAAAGCATTTTGCTTTTCAGAAGTCACAGAAACAGAATTTGAGTTGGTAGGAATCTCAGCAAGTCTGAGCCTGATAAATGATAAAAGTTAAAATGAAAAGAGACATTTTAAACATTCTTACACATTTCTTTCCCTTCATATTTATAGGATCTTACTTTGGATATTTGCAGAATTTGTCATTGGAATTATTTAATTTGACCAGTATTTGTCTTAGATTCTGATCTAATCAAGATTAAATCTTGATTGTTTGTTTTTATTTTTATTTTTCTGGAGACTCTGCAATTCTTTCAATTGGCACTTTGTTTTCTACATTCAAAAATTCTGAGAATTTTCTTGTATCGTGGTGGTCCCTCATTTTATTCTTGTAGGACACCTATGATCTTCATGTCTCCCTATCCATCCTGCCTTTGATATCAATGTTCTGTGCTTGTACAGAGGTCATGTCTTATTTCAATATTTTGTATTTTGCTTCTTTTCAATATATTTTTATTCCCAAGGAGGTCTTTTCCCCTTCCTTCTTTCTTCTTCATAGAAATTTACCGTTGTGGATTCAAGGTTGTTGGGGGTTTTTTCCCACCTCTATTCTGCCAATTATTTCTTCTATGTAGGTCATAAATTCTGCTCTCATGCTTTTTTTTTTTTTTTTAATTTCTTTCAAGAGCCATTCAGGAATATTTTGCTGTGTTTTGCTTTCTTGGAAATCCATAAGGTCCTCTCTCCCCAGGTGTTGGTTTAATTACCTTTGTTTCACAATTTTTATCAAGAGTTATTTGGATTCATTTCAGTGTCCTGTGGCTCATATTCCCTACTATTTTTATATCTTCCTTGTTGATTAATGTTTTTTTTCTTTTAATAGTATTTTATTTTATTCCCCAGTATTAGGTCAAGAAAATATTTAGCACTGATTTTTACAAGATTTTGAATTCCAAATTTTTTCCCCTCTTTTCTTACCCTCCCCTTTTCTGAAGATAAGTAGTTTTATATTCCTTATACATGTGCTATCATATAAAACATTTCCATATTAGTCACAGTTGCAAAATAAGAAATGAATCAAAAGGGGAGGAAAAAACACTAGAAAAAAATAAAGTAAGTGAAAATAAATCCTTTGATCTGCATTCGGGGTCCATCAATTCTTTGTCTGGATATAAATAACATTATTCTTCATAGCTTCTTTGTACTTGTCTTGGATCATTGCTAAGAAGATGTGAATCAGTTACAGTCGGTCACCACATTATGTGGCTGATATTGTATACATTGTTTTCCTGATTCTACTCATTTCACTTTGCATCAATTCATACAAGTTTTTCCAGGTTTATCTGAAATCTTTCTGTTCATCATTTCTTATTGCACAATAGATTCCATTGCATTTATATACCACAGCTTCTTCAAACATTCCGCAATTGATGGGCATCCTCTCAGTTTCCAATATTTTGTAACCATGAAAAAAACTACTATAAATATTTTTGCACATTTACTCTTTTCCCATTTTTAATTGTCTCTTTGGGATATAGAACTAGTAGTGGTATTGCTGGGAAAAAGGAAATTCACAGTTTAATTGCTTTTTGGGCATAGTTCCAAATTGCTCTCCAGAGTGGTTGGATCTGTTCCTGATGCCATCAACAATTCATTGATGTCCCAGTTTTTTCACATCCTCTCCAAAATTTATCACTTTTTTTTTTGTCATATTGGCTAATCTGATAGGTGTGAGGTGGTATCTTAGAGTTGTTTTAATTTGCATATTTTTAATCAAAAGTTATTTAGATGATTTCTTTATATGCTATTAGGTAACTTTGATTTCTTCCTGTTTATATCTTTTAACCATTGGTCTTCTGGGGAATGGTTTAGACTCAGTTCTCGATATATTTGAGAAGTAAGGCCTTTATCAGAGACATTTGCTAAAAAGACTGTTTCCTAGGTTTCTGCATTCCTTTTATCTTGGTTGCATTGGTTCCATTTGTACAAAAGCCTTTTAATTTCACATAATTGAAATGATCTGTTTTGCATTTTATAATTCTCTCTGTCTTTTGTTTAGTCATTAATTATTCCCTTTGTCATTGATCTAACAGACTATCCCTTGCTCTTTTAATTTGCTTATGGTATCATGCTTTATGTCTAAATGGACCCATTTTAACTTTATCTTGTTACATAGTATGAAATGCTGCTCTGTACCTAGATTGTGTTTTATTCTTTTCCTCATTTTTGCCAACAATTTTTGTCAAATTTTTGTCAAATTCTAATCCCTAAAATTGACAACTTTGGATTTATGAAATACTAGGTTATGATAGTCATTGACTATTGTATCTTGTGTACTAAGTCTATTCCATTGATCCACTGTTCTATTTCTAGGTAGGACCAGATAGTTTTGATTATTTGATATTGCTATGTATTCTGACTTTGCATTTTTCCATTAATTCCCTTGATATTTTTGACACTGTTGTTCTTCCAGATGAATTTTGTTATTTTTTTTTTCTAGCTTTATTAGATGATTTTGGAGGGTAGTGTAATGGCATCAAAAAATAGTTTAGTCATTTTTATTATATTGACTTTACCTATGCAGGAGCAATTCATATTTTTCTAGTTGTTTAGAATTGACTTTATATGTGTGAAAAGTGTGTTGCAATTGTGTTTATATAGTTCCTGGGTATGTCTTATGAGTCAGACTCTTAATTATTTTATAGGGTTTACAGTTATTTTAAATGGAATTTTTCCATCTCTTGCTGCTGAGCTTTGTTGATAATATTTAAAATGCTTATCATTTATGTGAGTTTATCTTATATTTTGCAACTTTATTAAAATTGTTAATTATTTCAAGTATTTTGTTTTACCTGATGCTGTAGGGTTCTCAAATATGCCACCCTATCATTTGCAAAGAATAATAATTTTGTTCCTTCATTTCCTATTCTACTTTCTTTGATAGTTTTCTTTTATTGCTAGTACTAAATTGAATAATATTAATGATAGTCAGCAGGATGATTCAGAGAGGTCTCGAGAGACTTACATGAACTGACTGAAGTGAGCAGAACTAGGAGATCATTGTACATGGCAACAAGATAATACAAATATTAATTCTGATGAACGTGGCTCTTTTCAACAATGAGATGATTCAGGCTAGTTCCTATGGTCTTGTAATGAAGAAAGCCATCTGAACCTAGAGAGAGGACTGTGGATATCAAGTATGGACCCCAACATAGTATTTTCACTCTTTTTGTTGTTGTTTGTTTGCATTTTGTTTTCTTTCTAATTTTTTTTCCTCTTTGATCTGATTTTTCTTGGTGTAGCATAATTGTGGGAATATGTATAGAAGAATTGTACATGTTTAACATATTTAGGATTGCTTGCTGTCTAGGGGAGGGGGTGGGGAGAAGAGAGGGGAAAAAAAAAATTGAAACACTACTTGCCATGAGTGAGTGAGTATTGAAAATTATTCATACATATGTTTGAAAATAAAAAGCTTCAATAAAAATATTGGTGATAATGAGCATATTTGTTTCACCCTGATATTATTGAGATTCTAGATTAGTTCTTTATAGACAATATTAGTTGATGGTTTTAGATAAATACTACTTATCATTTTAAGGAATGTTTTCTTTATTCCTATGTTCCCTAATGTTTTTAATAGGAATGGGTGTTATAGTTAGTCAAAAAGCTAATTTTAGTATTTATTAACATAATTATATGTTTTCTCTTGGTTTTGTTATTCATGTAGTCAATTATGTTGAAAGTTTTCCTAATATTGAATCAAACCTGACTTCCTGGTATAAATCCAATCTGGTCATAAAATATAATCCTTGTGCTATATTGCTATAATCACCTTGTTTAGTATTTTACTCTAAATTTTTGCAACAATATTAATTAAGAAAATTGATGTATAATTTTCTTTCTCTGTTTTAACTCTTCCTGGTTTTGGTATTAGCATCATATTTGTATCATAAAAGGAATTTGGTAGAACACCTTCTTTGCCTATTCTTCCAAAATTGGTAGAAGGAATTTTCTTCCTGGAAATTCATTGTGGCAACAAAATTATAAAAAGAAATGTAAAAAATCTGAGAGTGGAATACGCTGCAAGCCTAATCACATCCCCTAAAATATAACTACTTTGTTGCAAAGCTCCATAAGACATAATAAATCTAGAAGAAAAAAAGATGATAATTAACATGTATATAGTTTTAAGTTTTGTGATGTACTTTACATATATTATTTCATTTTATTTTTACCAAATTCTTGCATGCTGAGCAAAGTGAGACTGAGAGAGGTTATGTTTCAGCTTCATATGGCCAATTTCTGAATAAAGATTTGTTCTTAGGTTTTTCTGTAAGTACAGAATTTTAGATTTATAGTACCAACAAGTAGCCTAGTTCTAAATATCTTCTTGAAATGCAAAATTGGTTAAAAAAAAAAAAAAGGGTTGGCTCTATTTCCCAATTAAAAAAAAAAAAAACAAACTTACGTTTTCAAAAGATTGCTTTAGAAGTTATGGGGCGGAGCCAACAGGAGGGCACACCTGGATTTCTAAGCCCTTCTCTTAACCCCATCAATATTATATCGAGCCTCAAAATAGTCTTGACTGCCAATTAAATTCAAAAGATAAGAATATAAACAACCACCAGCAGAAGAAATCTGAAATCCTGCCAAAAAAGGTTGGGTCCCGGAACCAGGGGGGAAAGATCAGGAGACGAAGAGAAAATTAGTTTTGAGGAGAGCCCCAAACGGAAGTGAGAGAAGGACCCAAACAAGCTCCCCGGCCCCAACCCCCAAGGCCCCTTTGGGCAGCTGAACCTTTGGGAGGGGAGGGCAAGCCCAGGTTAGCCCCAACTGGCGGGAGGGGGCTCGGCTTGGGGCCTAGAGATTTGGGGGGCTGGATTTGCATGGGGCAGAGACTTCCAGACAGCCTCCCGGTAGAGCTATCAGCTGTCAGTTGCCATCACCCACAACCCCACAAGGGCTCTTGGGCCCTGGGGTGACACCCCCACCCACCCCGTCCTAGCCTAGGGCAGTTGCTAACCCACAAGCCCAACTGGGCACCCCACCTTGGCCAGTTGAATCCACCTCCTGGGGGGGGGAAAACTCCCAGAGCACCCCTACCCTCAGAGCCAAACAGTTTACACCCCTCCCTACCTTGGCAGAGGAAAAGGAAACCCCTGCCTAGGAAACAACCAAAGGGCTTTAAAAACATGGGAATAAAAAAAGATGAAAAGAATGATGGACATTTCCTAAGAAAAAGAGCAGGCCAGCAAACCCGGAAGAGACTAATATAAACACCCAGACAAACCCCAAAGGGGAATGTCACCCCTGGTCCCCTTTTACATGATGCTCCTCAGAAGAGACCAATTAAAAGTTTCCAAAAGAGAATTAGAAGATAAATTTTAAAGGAAAGGGCCTTCAAGAGGCAACAACTCCTGAAAAAACCAAATTGAAAAGATAAAACCCCAGGGAAGAGGGAAACAAAATTTTGAATTGGAAAGAAAAAAACTTGGAAAGTAAGAATTGGGAAAAAAAAACTAGAAAGTAGGATTTTGGAAATTGAAAAAGACAAAAGAACCCAAGAAAGTTGGGATCTGTAAATTGGAAAAAAAAAAATCACTAAAAAAAAATTAGTTTAAATGGAAAAAATTCCATTGAGCAAAAACAACATTTAAAAACCAATTGAACATATTGAAGAAAAAGCCAAGAAGAAAAATAATTTTAAAAAAATTAGAACTGGAAACAAATAGGAAAACTAATACCCATTGAAAAAGAATCAAAGCCAAAACCAAAAAATGGCACACTTGGAAAAACCATAAATTATCACGGAAAAATGACAGACGGAAAAAATGATTCTGGAGAGATAATCTGAGGATTTTGGATTTTCCGAAAATTAAGGATGAAAAAAGAGCCAGGATCCTATTTTACAAGAAATCATCAAAGAAACGCCCAGATGTAATAAAATAGAAGATAAAAGAGCCATTGAAAGAATTCCAATCAAACACCTTCCAAAGAGAACCCCAAAGGAATATTGTAAAATTTGAATCATTTATTAAGGAAAAAATTTTACAACAAAAAAAAAAAAAAAAAAAAAAAAAAAATTTAAATACCGAGCCAACAATAAGGATCACCCAAGATCTGGGCCGACCTCATTAAAGAAACAATGAATCTAATTCCAAAAAAAAGAACCGGGATGCAGCCAAGAATAAACTACCCAAGAGTTGAGCATTTTCTTCCAGGAAGAAAATGAATAAATGAAACAAATGAAAATTCCATTTGTTTTTAAGGAAAAACCAGAACTAAACAAAAAATTTGGATTCCAAACCATAGGACCTCCAAGAGAAAAAGGTAAAAAGAACTTCGAGAATTGTATTTCCTTGTGGATATACAAAAAGAATGCATGTTAAAGGATTGTAATTGATAAACATAAAAAGGATATGGGGGATGATGGCAGAATAGGGTGGGGGAGGGATAAAAAAGAGGGAAACCAATCCCACGAAGAGGCATAGGAAACTTATCAATCTGAGGGAATTTAGAGAGGGGAGGAACATTGTGGAATCTTTAATCCTTACCAGAGTTGGCTCAAAGAGGAAATAATTGACATTTTTGTTTTAGAGAAAATTTCCTCTACTAAAAAAGGGGAGGAAAAGAGAAAAGGAAAAGATAATAAGGGGAAGGAAGGGGAAAAAGATTAAAGGGGGAAGGGAGGGATTCAAAGGAGGTAATCCGGAAAGTGGGTTAATAAGTTCAAAAAGGGGGAAAAGGTGGGGAAAAAGGAAAAATAACCGGGTTGGGATGGCAGGAAAACAGAAATTAGAATTCCCAACCGTAAATGTGAATGGGAAACCCCCCAAAAGAGGAGGCAGGATAGTACATTGGATCAGGTTTAACCCCTACAAATTGTTGTTTAAAAAGAAAAATTTAAAGCAGGGAGAATATGAGTAAAAAGGGTTGGAGAAAATTTTATGCTTCCAGGTGAAGTCAAAAAGGAAATTATCCGGTCGATCAAGCAAAAGCAAAATTGATCAATTAAAAGAGATAAAAGGAAACTACATCCTCAAAGGGGTTAATTCCAACAAAGCAATACCTTAAAAACAATATGCACCAAGGGAAAGGGCATCCCAACTTCCCAAAGGGAGAAGTTAAGAGAGTTGCAAAGAAGAAAAGAAACAAAACTGTTTAGGGGAGATCCAACTAAAATTTCAAGAATTAGGACAAACAAACCACAAAACAAATGAGAAAAGAAAAAAGAAGTAAGAATATTGGAAAAAAGAATATGTTGATTCCTTTGGAGAAAATTGAATGGGAGAATTAAAGAATATACCTTTTCCTAAGTTCATAAACCTATTCCAAAAAATTTGACCCAATAATTACGAACTTAAAATTAAAAATTTAAGACAGCAGAAAATTTATAAATGCTTTCTTTTCAGATCAAAATGCAATAAAAACTAACCAACAAAAAGTTAAAAATAGACCAAAAAGTAATTAAAACCAAACAATCTCATCTTAAAGAATGGAAGGGTGAAGGAAAATTATAGATACAAATAATAATTTCAATTAAGATAATTTGACAAAATGAGACATTACCCAAAAGGGATGAAAGGAAAAAGAAAGGAAAATTTTTATAACCTTGGAGGCCACTGAAAAAACAAGAAAGAAAAGATTAATGAATTGGGTTTAAACTAAAAAAAATAATCAAAAAGACCAAATTAAAAACCCCCCAATCAAAATACTAAATTTGACATTGTAAATTAAAAAGGGAGAAATTAAAAATATTGAAAGTAAAAAAAAACTATTGCTTAAATTAATAAAACTAAAGAGTTTTCTTGAAAAGCCAATAAAATAGATGTTTTGGAAATCTGAAAAAAAGGAGGGAGGAAATTGGTAAGTCTTGAAAAAAGAAAAGGGAGAACTTTCCCACCCATAAGAAAAATTGAGAAATAATAAAGAGTTATTTTTTCAACTTTAAACAATAAAGGATAACCTAAGTGAAATGGAATACCCAAAATATGACTTCCAGACTAAAGAGGAGGAAGTAAATTGTTTGAAATAAGTATTTCAGAAAAAAGAAATAAAACCAAAAACCCCTTAAGAAAAAAATCCCTTACACCAAGATGGATTTAATGGAATTTTACCAAAATTTAAAAGAACAATTGGGCCCCCAATATAAATTATTTGGGTTAAAATAGGGAAAAGGAGTCCCACCAAATCTTCCTTATGACAAGACATGGTACTATACCCAAAACCAGGGTAGGCCGAAAACAGAGAAAGAAAATTTGACCAATCTCCCAATATTGATGCTTAAAACTTAAAATAAGATATTAGCAAAAGACAAAAAACCATCTCCAAGAAATAATACACTATGATTCAAAGGATTTATACCAGGAATGCAGGGTTGGTTAATATTGGAAAACTATAATATAATTCCATATTATCAACCAAAATTAACAAAAACCATATGATCATCTCAATAGATGCAGAAAAGCATTTGATAAAAATCCAACATCCATTCCTATTAAAAACACTTGAGAGTAGGGTAAACAGTTTCCTTTCCTTAAAAAATCAGTAGATCTATTTAAACCATCAGTAAGCATCATATGTAATGGGGGACAAACCAAACCATTCCCAATAAGATCTGGAGGAAACAAGGTTGCCCACTATCACCGTTACTTTTATTATTGTATTAGAAACACTAGTTTTGGCAATAAAGAGCGAGAAAGAGATTTTGGGAATAAAAATGGGAAAATGAGGGAAACCAAAATTATCACCTTTTTGCTGACGATATGATGGTTACTTAGAAACCCCAGAGATTCTACTTAACCAAGGTTATTAGAAATAATCCACAACTTTAGCAAAGCTGGCCTTATAAAATAAACCCACATAAGTCATCAGCATTCTTTATATTAATAAAACAAATTAAACCAGAGTTACAAACAGAACCATTTAAAGTAACTACTGATAATTATAAATTATTTAGGAATCTACCCAAGGGAAAATCCAGAAACTTTATGAGCAAAATTAAAGACCACTTTTCACAAAAATTAAGCCCATTTCCCAATTGGAAAAATATTAAATGCTCTTGAAAGGGGCAAATATAATTAAAGAAAAAACCTAAAACTAATTATTTTAATTTAAGGTTTACCAACTAATTCCCAAGAAAACTACTTTTAATGACCCGAAAAAATAGCAACAAATTATGGAAAAACAAAGGTCAAGAATTCTAGGGAATTAATGAAAAAAAAATTAAATGAAGGGGTTAGCTTAAAAAGATCTAAAAAATTATATTATAGGAGAAAAGTTACCAAAACCAATCGGTATTGGCCATGGAATAGATTATTGATCAGTGGGAAATAGGTTAGGTTTAAGGGAAAAGTCAAAACTATAGCAACTAGTTTGACAAACCCCAAAGACCCCAGCTTTTGGGAAAAGAGCTTTACAGTTTTGAAAAAAATTGTTGGGGAAAAATTTTCCAATATGGGCCAAACCAGGCATTGATCCACACTTAACACCTTTGACACCAAATGGGTCAAAATGGGTTATGACCTAAAAAGAAATTGAAATAAAAATTAAGGAAAAGGATAGTTTACCTTCCTTGACCTGGTGGAAGGGAGAAGGACCTTATGACCAAAGAAAAAGATCATTTATTGACTTCCAAAATAGAAAATGTTGATTTAACCAAATTGAAAAAGCTTTGTAAAAACAAAACTAAGCAGACAAGATTGGGGAAAAAGAACTAAACTGGAGAAAAATTTTAAGCCAAAGGTTCCTGATAAAGGCCCCATTTCCAAAATATATAGAGAATTAACCTAATTTATAAAAAATCGATTCTCCAATTTTGAAAATGGTCGTTGATATGAAAACAATTTCAGATGAAGAAATTGAAACTATTTCCCATGGATATGAAAAGATGCTCCAAGTCATTATTAACGAGAAAATGCAAATTAAGACAACTCTAAGATATCACTAAAACCTTCAATTTGGCCAAGGTGAAAAAAATAATGATGATTGTTGGGGGGAAGAGGGAACCGGGACAATGATACATTGTTGGTGGAGTATAAACGAATCCAATATTCTTGGAGAGCAGTTTAAACTATGCCCAGAAAGTTATCAACCGTGTACCCCTTTGATCCAGGAAAATACCTTTATATCGGAATCATAAAGAAGGGAAAGGGACCGTTGCATGAAATTTTGTTGCAGCCCCTTTAGTTAAGAAACCGAAACCGAGTGGATTTAAACCATCAGTTTGAGAATGGCTGAATAAATTGGTGGAATATGAATATTATGGAAATTATTATTCCAAAGAAATGACCCAAAACAGGATGATTTCAGAAAGGCCTGGAGACTTTAACCGATGCGAGGAAACGAGAGGAGCGAGATCATTATTATATTAATTCAATACTATATGATGACCAGTTCTGATGGACCTGGGCCATCATCAGCAATGAGATCCACCAAATCATTTCCAAGGAGCAGTAATGAACGAACCCTGCCCCCAGAGAAAGAACTCTGGGAGATGGCTAAAAACCTTTACATTGAATTCCCAATCCCTATATTTATGCACACCTGCATTTTTGATTTCCTTCACAAGCTAATTGTACAATATTTCAGAGTCTGATTCTTTTTGTACAGCAAAATAACAGTTTGGTCATGTATACTTATTGTGTATCTAATTTATATTTTAATATATTTAACATCTACTGGTCATCCTGCCATCTGGGGGAGGAGGTGAGGGGGTAAGAGGTGAAAAATTGGAACAAGAGGTTTGGCAATTGTTAATGCTGTAAAGTTACCCATACATATAACCTGTAAATAAAAGGCTATTTAAATAAAAGATTAGAAGTTAGCTAACTTTAATTGTATTTGCAGCTTTGCTGTGGACTCACTTTATAACTCACGGTTTCCTCATTTGTCAAATGAACGTGCTGAAATCTCTACAATCATAGATAGCTCAATGATTTTTGAGTCATTTATTTTTTCACCAGAGACTTAACAATTCCCAGGTTATCTTTTCCATTTCAAATTCATTTGTATGGTTTTGGAAGTCAGACAACTTCTTTTTTTAGTGCAAGTCTTTCATTATTTCATTTATAAAACATTATTACAATGGCTTTGGGCAAGTCACCTAACTTTTCTTATTGGTGTTCACTTCCTCTCCTATAAAGCAGTTGATCCTATTGATCTCTAAGGTCCTTCCTAGCTCTACATTTTAAGATCCTATGATCCTGTACCTTAGGGAGGATTTTTGGAACATAACTCAAATTGAAGAACTGAAAAGAGCTGGATAGCTGGTCCACTGATTTTTAAATTGAACTGAATAAAAATCGATTGTCTGACATTTCATTCACTCAGTCCCTAGTATAATATGTTCTTTTTGTACAATGTAGGCATTTAGGAGAAAAAAATACATCACTGGAAGAAAATATTGCTTTTGTAAACCCAGGATTGCCCTATCTCACTGTGATATTTCTATTGTAAACAATAGCGATCAGTATTCATGACTGTAATTCTCAGTTCCTTAGTAGATAGCAATCTGCTTATTTTGACAGTAATATCTATAATGCAATTGGGGTTTTGACAGACACTAACAAAAGTAAATCAGCAAAATGATTTTTCTTCTTTTCCTTCCAACCTAAGGCTCTGGGCAATCAAAGAAACCTCGAACATCTGGCTCAGCTTTAGATTGCCATGTTCACTGATTTACTGAATGTGAATAAGCAACAATTAGTCTGTATAACATGTGTCAAAAGACCCATCAAGTTAATTCAAATTAAGTCAGGATAAATTGAATCCAGTTGTTTCTATGAATATTTGTATGCAAAGTTTAAACAAGCAGTGACTATGCTATATTATTTCTTGTTTACAAGCAAAACAAGTGTATATTGCTTTTTAATTTTAGAAATAAATATTTCTCATGCTTATGACATATTCTGGATGAATTTTATTTCTTTGGACTTAGCAGAAAATAAAACTTTATAAAAAAAAATACTAGTTTTCTGCTATTAATTAGCTATGTGACCTTGGTTTTAAGTCACAACTCTCAGTTTACTCATCTATAAAAGAGGGCTGATTTGAAAACATTTAAACTGTCTACTCTACAAAGTTGTTGGGAAGAAGGATAGGAAGATTAAGTTCTGAAAAACATTTTTATAAAGACAAAACAGAACATGAAAGGGAATAGGGGAATTTTCTGAAAGTATAGCAGCATGATATGCCCTTTTTTTTAAAAGGAATACAATTTCCTCATGTTCGTTGATTTCATTTTTGTTGTATAATTTTTGTTTTCCACAAATGTTTTTCAGTGCCTTGTGAAGGCTAATTTTTGATAAATTGTGACTCTGAAAATGAGAACTCTTCATATCTAAATATGACATTTCCTTTTAAAACTAATATCAGAGCACTGATGTTTGTAAGCAATTGGGGAATAGATTTTACTCATCTAAAAGAGCAATCCTGTGTCAACTGACTCCACTTCTTTAAGGGAAATCAGCAGCACCTCTTTGAATCTGAGATCTGTCAGGGAATTAGTGGTACTATTTGGAAACCTTGACAGGCTCTTCCGAGCAGATACAATGGCTGCAGTGACATTAATTATCTCCTGCCCTACTTTTAAACTGTCACAACAAGACAATACTTCACCTTCTCAGTTCTCCTGATGGCAAGCCTAAGCTTAGCAGGTCAGGGAACATTCTTAAATAGAAACAAGTTCAAAGAAGGAACTCCCTGGGTCTGTCAAAGCTGCAAGTGCCCCCAGTTTAAGATTCTTCTGGTAAAGAAAAAGAATAAACTCCTGTTAATGTTCTGAATGTATATATTTAAGGATCTAGCTTTTCTATACTATGGCTGCAGCAACAGGAGGGCAAGATCTGGCTATTGGATATCCTTATTTTAAGTATTTTCATTCATGTTTTTAAATAGGAAAAGACAGTGGGAGAGGAGATAGAGAAGTAGAATTGAGATCAAGGGCTGTTATTTCAGAAAATGGTTGAAGGTGAAACTCATGACATATGTATGACCTGGATGAGGCAAGTGAGATGCTGGCTTCATGCACACAAACCTGAGGAAGGAACATATATATATATATTATTTATATATTTTACCTTCCCAGGGATTTCCTTCTTTGTTTTATTTTCGATTAATATTCTCTCTTCCTGTAGATCTCATTTAGATTTTTATAATGGACAAAATTATTGAGCTGTAGAATTTTAAAAATAAATTATTAAAAATCTACCAACCGTAGTTGGGTGAAAAATGTAAATCATTTTTCTGGATCCATGTATATATTTTAGTTGTTCCATTAGACAACAAAAGAAACTTCTAAATATTCCATTCTGCAACAATTTTGTTAATACCCACTCTACATTCCTTTAAACTGATTTGAATAGATAAGTTATTTTGAAAAATGCTCTCCTCCATGTTTTGACATAATACTTCTATATCCACTAAGCAATGCATGAAAAGAAGAACCATTTATGGGTAAACTAAAATATTCTGTGTCTGTTTTACAGAAGATGGTAATAATAATGTGAGTTGTCTGGTACCTTAGGAGAGATATATAATTTATTACCCTTGATGTTCAACACACTGAAAAGCAAGTCCTTTGAGAATAGAGATTAATTTTCTAAATTTCATTGGATCTTCCCTCCCATTCTACTTCTCCAAATCTTGATTTGTTCAAATCTATTAACATACACACACATACATGTGTGTGCTCATGTACACATGTAATAATAAGTATTGAATTAATTTGAAATTTACAAAAAGAGAAATGAACATCATATAAATGAAATAAGAATTCCCAAAATAGCAATTTGCTATTTTATATCTATCATTATAATTATGGAATCTTGAGAATTGAGAGGGATTTTAGGTGTTATATGTAGTCCATCTATAATCTAAGTACAAGAATCATTATTCAAATGCCATTTCTGGTCACCCAACCCCTATTTTAATATTTTCTGTGATAATGTTCATATCTTCATCAGTTTATACAATAATAATTTATTAAGCACCTATTATGTGCCAGACATTGTGCTAAATGTTGGAGATACATTTTTAGTCATTTTTTTGATCACATTTGACTCTTCATGAGCCCATTTGGGATTTTCTTGGCAAAAGTATTGAAACAGTTTGTCATTTCTTCACTTAACTTAACTGGGGTTAAGTGACTTACCTAGGGTCACACAACTGGTATCCAAGGCCAATTTGAAATTGAATTTTCCTAACTCTAGGCTTAATATGTCATCCACTGAGGCATTTACCTCACAGAACATAAAAAATTATGCCATTTAAAAAAATAAATTTAATTGCTTGGATAACTTTAAATGTTTTTTTTCTGTATAAAATCTTTAAATCTTTAAAAATTAAATAAATCTTTAAATTACTTCTCTGTAATCTTCAAAGCCTAATTTTTCCTATTGACTCAAAATAAAAATATCTACTCCTTCTATATTCTGACAGTCTTTCTAATATTAGAAGATAATTATAATCTCTTCTCATGGATCAATATATAATATTTAACCATATAACACAAAATATGACATCTAGAACTATCCTTGTCATCCTCTCCTATATATACATATACTATACATGTATATATACATATACAAATACTAACAAATTCATATATATATATGAATTTGTTAGTATTTTTTTAAAAGATGATGAACTAGATTATTATGAGTATGGTGTATTGTTTGATGCACACATTTGTTTCCATAAATTTAGTAGAGCATTACATTAACTTTTTTTGATAGTATCCATGTTAAACCATAGGCATATATGAGGTTTGTAATCAACTCAAATCTCATGTTTTTTGTCACATGAACTGTTTTCATACCAGCTACCCTCATCGATTCTTGTGGATTTTGTTGTGTTAGCCTTAGTATATAACTTTAAATATTTTCTGTGAATTGTGGTTATAGTTTATAGATAAATGAATTTTGATTCTATCATCTACTGTTTGTTATTCCTCACTTTGTGTTATTTGCAAATTTGATAAGAAGTTTGAAAAATAAGAATTTTTTTAAAAGTTGATTTACATAAAGTCAGATTGACCAAAAAAGTTCTTTCTTGTCTTCAGACATGTAAATATGAATATACTTAACAGATTTCCTTTTTTTTGTTTTTAAAAACTGCATTAATACCCATGCTCTAATCTGTCATCAAATTCATTGATTGCCATGATGAACAAGACAAGTTCAAAGACAGAAGCATCATGAGAGTTATAGTATGGTGGAAAAAAAAAAGACTGACTTTATTATTAAGAAAATATGGTAATGAGCTCTGCCTCTAACACACACTGGCAATGTGACTCTGAAAGAATCATTTAACTTCTTTGTGCTATAGCTAAAATTGCAGAGGAGGCACCAATCTCATTTTATAGAAGGTATCTATGGGTAGCTTCCTTTACCAATGAAATCACTGGTCCTATCAATATTATTTTCTAGGAATTTCTAAGAATCAAAAAATACTTGATTAGAAACAGAACAAATTCAATTTTTTTTCTCTTATTATCTTGGATTGGTTACTCTTTTCCTTATTATCTATTAGTTCTTGGGTTAACTATTGAATTTCTTCACTTTATTTCCCTTATGTAATATATAGGGGAAGATGACAGAGTAGGTCAGAAAATTCCAGGCTATCCAGATTTCCCCTCCAAAACAGGCGAAAATTAGGCCTTTAAGGAACCTAGACTGGTGAAAAACAAATAAGATTGAGACAAAACTGGGGTCTTTATGGGACACCTTGACAAGATTGATAGACCCCAGAATCAAGATTTAACATGTGTAAAGTGTAAACACCTCCAGGCTACCTCTGCAGAAACAACCAGTAGGGAGCCCAAGGGTTGGTTGTGCCCAGCTGGAGCCTCTGCTTGAAACCACAAGAACATTCACCCCTGAAATAGCCTGGGGAGTGGCTGAGTCTGGGAAGACTGAGTGAATCTGGGCTGAATAGGAACACCAGGCCCAGTTGTGCTGCAGACATGGCCCTGGCTGAGAAGGAACTAGTACATCTCATGAGCACAGAAGCAGTGGGGTAGGGAGGCTGCCAGAATTTGTGGGAGGACAACTTTTGGTTAAGGGTTCCAGGTCAGCGGAGAGAACTGAAGTGGAGCTAAAGGCATCACCTGCTCCCAGCCCAAGTTTAGAGATGTTTATACTAATAGTTCTCATTTAAAAAATGAAATGAGCAGGCAAAGGAGAAAGAACCCAACCATAGAAATTTAGTATGGGAATAAGAAGTCTAAGGTTCATCTTCAGGGAAGAATACTAAAGCACAAAACCAAAAAAAATCCCAAAACCTTCTTCTACCCCAAAGTTAATAGTTACCTATCCAGACATAATTTATAGAATAACTTTAAAAAGACTTTCAAAATCAAGTGAGAGAGATTGAGGAAAACCTAAACTAAACTAAACTAAAATAAGAATCCTCCAAGAAAAACAAGAAGATAATGAAAAGAAAGTCAACCAACTAGAAAAAGATACCCAAATCTTAAAGAAGAAAATGATTCTTTGAAAATTAGAATTGGGCAAGGGAAAGCTTGTGAAGCTATAAGAAACAAAGAAATAACAAAACAAAATAGAGAATGGGAAAAAAAAAAGAAGAGATTGTAAAATATAAAAACAACAGAACTAGAGGGGAAAAAATAAGGGAAGGGAGTAGATCTGTAAAGTATCAAGTTATATTTAGAATAATGTGAAAGTTTAGCTAAAATAATACTTTGTGATTCTCCAGAATATGAAAAAAAAAAAAGGCTTTCACTTGGATAAATTGAGATATTAAAAACAAAAACACAACTAATTTTTAAAATTTTATTTTAATTACTTTATCTTGCAAATTAAATTTAAAACACTTGTTAACATAAATAACTGTAAACTGATTTAAAAAAATACTATCTTCCAAGGAGATATGTCAGTATTATGAATATTTCACTTCCCTTAATCTTCTTGGCAATCACATTTGGCTGGAAGTGTCATTTCTTTCTCTTGACCTCATTTTTCCACATCTGCAAAAATTAGATGATCAAATTCAATTTTTAAGGTTCCTTTCAAAGCAAACATTCTATCAGTTTTTCAAGCTTCTTTCAGTCTAACAAGTTTCATTATTCAAATCTGGCACAAAATTGCAAAAGTATAAAAAGACTTACTGGCATAATTTAAAATAATTACATCACCCCTTCTATTAATATAAATAATAGAATATTAATTATTATATAATGGACATTATCATAGAATATAGAACATTAACATAATTTAGAATCTATAAGGAACCTTTGGGCCTAAGACCTAAGTCTAACACCTTTATTTTACATATATAAGAAATGATACCCAGAGGTGTGAAAAAACTTTCTGAAAACAATACCATGAATCAGTCATAGAGCAAGGTACAGATCCCGGTGTTCTTTCCATTATAACATACTATCCCTGGGTAAAAGCTTTTTATCCCTTCTCCCCCACCCTCTGCCCCAGGGTAATGGTAAAACACCTATTTGAAAGACAATTTTCAATGGTAAAATGTATCCTTTTTCATCTTTGTGATGTAATACCTGTGACACTGAAAATAATTATACAAACTTTTCACTTAGCATAAAATTTTAAATAATTTTTTTTTGATTAGTTTTGAAAGAATATAAGGAAAAAATGTTCAAATACACACACACACACACACACACACACACACACACACTTTCTTACCAGGTATATATACTTTTGAAATAAATTAAACTGGGTTCTTACCCAAGAGTAAAATTAGGTTCAAGGAATGAGTGTCATGCTATGATATTGGATGCAGTGAACCTGTCGGCATATAACACTAACTGAAATGATAATAATAACATTTCTTAAGCAAACTGGGGAATGAATGAATCAGGATTACCTATGCCAGATGTCAGTAGAATGATTGTAGTGTCTGCATAGTTGAATTTGAACCATTAGGATGGTCTTTTGCTTTGCAAATCCAAGGGCTCTGCTTTTCTCCCAGGTGATCTGTCTTCATCTAAATTTGTACTCAGCCTCCTTTAGTATTTATTATTGTTAACCAAAATATGGGCTATTTTAATACCCTACTAAATGAAATCATCATTAATGAAAATCCATAAATGAAATCCATCAGTGTGGAGGCTGCATAAAGGGAAATATATGAATGTGGAAGAAGTTAAAATGTAGATGAGAAATGTAAATGATGAAATTCAGTTTAAATGAAATTTCAGTTAGAAAATGAATGCACCATTTTAAACAAATCATTCTGGCAGCAAACCACAAGGGAATCTTTAACAAAAGATACAAATTCAAAAATCCAGACAATTATGTAGAATATTGACTCTATGGTCAAAAAGCCTGAATTCAAATAGTTCTAAAGAATTTGCACTCTTTGGCAAAGCCACTTGATTTCTCTTGACTTCAGTTTCCTTATATATAAAATGAGGATGCTATACTAGATGGCTCCTGAGTCAGTCAACAAGCATTTATTAAGCTCTTATTGTGTTCTAAGCAGTGTGCCTGGAAAAAATGATCCATTTAAAGAAGCTCACATTCAAATGGAGAAGATAATTTACAAATAACTATGGACCTACAAGATATATATAATTCAATATATAGTCTTTTTTATCTCATTTATAATTTGTATTATGGACTAAGAAGTCTGGGCTATCAAAAATTAAAAAGGCTTAGAGTTCTCCCTAATAAGATTTGGTGGTAATGTATTGGAATTGTCTACTGCTTCTGGGTACATATTTATGAAAGCCATTACATGATTACTATCTGAGCCATCTCAGAGTTTTGATAGTAAAGTTGTTAATTTGGCAGACACAATGGGCTTGGTGTCTTGTACTTCTTTTAGCACCTTCTGTCTTATTCATTAATGATGGGATTGACCTTCAAACTCCTAGTGTTGTAATGAAAGAACTGCCCATGTCCATGAAGAAACAAAACTGACCTTGCTCTCTCACCTTTCGTGAAACATTTTTATTGTGGTGGCACTTTTTATTTTTTATTGTCTGTGTGTGTGTGTGTGACAGAGAGAGACAGAGACAGAGAGAAACAGAGACAGAAAGATAGAAAAACAGAAGCAGAGATAGAAAATGTCAATAGAATTAATACTACCAATTAAAATGAAACCATGTAATTAACTAAATTACATTTTGCTATAATAGAATCAAGTAAAGGATCACTTTTATGTATTTGTCAAGAGCTGTGCTAAGTACTGGGGCGATAAGGAAAGGCAAAAAAATAGTCCTTAGTCTCAAGGAATTTGAGTTCTGATGAGCAAAACAATAGGTAAACAACTAAGATAAAAGATAAATACTGTAGTAAATAGGAGATACTCTGAGAAGGGAAAGCATTAGTAACTATAGAATGTTGAGGGTCACTGAAAAAGTACATGTGATATGAATCTAGAAGAAAGACAAAGATGTTATAAGAGGTAGAGATGAGGAGTGCAAGAGTTTTAGAGTTAATGTTGTATCCTGGAAACTATAACAGATTTGGAGTTGGGAACTCCTTATTCTCTTCATAGCTTCTCTTAAGTGTCATATCCCATACCACACCTCCTTTGTCCAACCTTCCCAGCCACCCTCACTTAATTGCTAGTCCTCATTTCCCAAAATACTTACTTAAATTTTGTGTATACACACACACACACACACACACACACACACAAAACACTATGAAACAGCGATAGAAAGCAACATGAATACAGACAACTGAATACATACATATGCATGCATGTTTTTTCATCATAGTAGAATGTATAGTCATTGAGGAAAAGAATTGTTGGTCATTTTTATCTTATTCCATTAGGATTGACTACAGTATCTGGTATAAGTGGGTATTTATAAATCATTATTAATTTGACATAAAAAGGACCTCATTCAAATACTGGTTTAGTTCTTACTTTGTGTGGTCTTGTGCATATCTCATAATTATCATTTTTATGGTGCAATAAAATTATAGGATACCCCAATGTCATAATTTGTTCAACCATTCCCTAGTAGATAGGTACTTTGTTTTTGTTTTCAAGTTTGTTTGTTTGATTTTAATTCATAATTTGATCTAAGAATATTTTAATCTTTGTCAGTTGATAAAGCCTAGAAGCTGTTGTTTTGTTAACTACTAGGCATTGTTGATATGGAAGAGACTATCTAATAAGTTAGGGATAGTAATAATGTCTGTCTCTGTCTCTTTTCTTTTTCTCTTCCCCTCTCATGCCTTATCCTTCATGCACTTTCATATTTATAGGTTTCCATGCTTATTAATAATGTCATTGTGGGTTGAAAACTGCATTGCAGCAAAATAATTATAAATATGTAAAGTATGGGAAAAGAGATAGCATGGTGCAATGGAGGATAATCAAAAAAGCTTGGGTTCTATTCTAATAAATATTAAGGCTGAGATCTTGGGCAAAATACTTAACCACTCATTGTCTAAGAAAATTCTCCAACACCAAGATACACTATAATCATTCATCAGTATCAACAAAGCAATTATATGTCAAAAAAAAAGTTGTATTTGCTTATTTAAAACTCTAGCTAATGTGTGGGACAGGGGTAAACTTACTCAAATTAATTAAACAGAGACATCTTCAGATACAAAGAGAGGCATTTATTTGGCTTGCAAGGAGAGCCCAAGCACACCTAAGGAGACATAGAACCTCTCAGTTCCAATTTCCCAGCATGTGTCTGACCTAGCCAGCTGGAAACAGTAAATCTGGTTAAATAGCAAAAGACTGAAGTCTTTTCATTGGGTGGCCTAAAAAGGAAGTAATCATTATTGACCAACAGTCAACAATGATGTCTGCTTCCTGTGAATCTCATCACTTCCTGATGCTTGGGTCTAACCTTTCTTGCCCTACAGACCTTTAGGCCTAGAGATTATATGACTTCCTGCAACTTTGGCATAAGCCCTGATCTACTCCAACTCATAGACTTTTTAAGAGATCTTCACCTGGTCTCACTCAGTCCTCCTTCTTTTTCATACGTTTAAAGATTTCTGATATATTTCTTCCACTAGGGCATCTTTATTATCTAAGCCTTTGGACTGGTCCCTCTCTTCAGTATTAACTATAAACTTCCCTCTACCATTTAGAACCAACACCTGCACATCAGTGGAAGCTTTAAGGAAACATATTAGCTAAGAAATGTTGAACTACTCTAATAATTAAGTGCATAAGCAAGCAGTTGACAGTATAGTGCTGTTGAAAGTGAGCAAGAATCAGAGACCCCGCTTCCACAAACTCCCACTATCTGTCTTGGAATCCCAATCATCACAGAATAGATTGGCATCTGGCAGCCAGTGTTATTCGTAGAACTATAGCACTGTGGAGGCCCAGTAACCTCAGGACTATTGTCACATCATTCCCACCTCAAGAAGTCGAGACCCAGATTCATTTGGGACAAAGGGACAAAGGTCTCATCTTCTGGAGCTGCTTCAGGCTGATATAGGGCATAGAGCTGCCTCTGCCCAGTGGAGTCCAGACTGAGAGAAGAGACAAATGACTTGTAGGTGGCAGTCAGGAGTGTCCAGTGCTGAATGTCAGAATCAGTATCAGGTGATTTCAGGTTGACCAAATGGCTGGAATTTCATGACTAAAAGAAGCAACTCTCACAAGTATATAAAAAACACAAGGATCAAATATGAGCAAAAGAAAAAGGATAGAATTGCAGTTAATATGGAAGTTAATAGGGACAATAACCAGGTACCCCCACTTGGAGGAAGGCTGAGGAGATGAAGTTATTATGAATGCCTTTCATCCAAAAAGCTTTTCCTAGGATAAATATCAAAGAATGTTTTCCCCAAATTCCTGCTTTTGTTTCCTGAAAGGAGTAGGGACAATGGGTGGAATATTGTGGCCTTAAGTGATTATGATCTCCTTTAGCAAAAACTCTAGAGCCCTTAGTCTTATAAGGGAAGGCTTTTACCCAATTAGTACTGTTTTTAACAAAACAAAAGCAGTTTGAAGGCAAGGAGGCACATGTGTAGGCCTTTTTAACAGTCTTTTCAGAATTTACTTGCTTGGGAGCTATTCATGAGGGAATTCAGGAATCAGGAGTTGGGGAATTAAGGTGCCATGGTCGGGGGCAAATAGACAGCAGCCCAGGCAGCCGATCTGTAAGCCTGTTTCCGTTGGTCTGACCAGAGCATATTGTCTGCTTCCTCTTCTAGTAAGCAAAAGGGAAGGTAGGAGGTAACCTCAAATATTTAGGCCAAATGTGACAAAAAAAACTCTAGCCCCAGGAAGCAAGAGAGTTAAAGGTTTTATAGCAGCAACCAGAGAAACCTCCAGGGCTGGCCTACATATTTGTATTGTATCTCATATCTTCCACTGACCACTTGCTCTGATTGCAGAAATTTGCTATAAGAGTAGAAAAGGCAGGGGTATGATTATGTAGCATCAAAACTGGTCTTTCAGGTCTTGACCTGAGAGCACATACATGATACAGGATAAAGCATCCTTAATTCAGTTTTACTTCAGGTAATTGTCCCAGTTTTCAATTAATCATGTAGTAATAATTCCTCTTAAGCCAGACTCAGGAATAATCAGGTGGGTTCTTATTCAAAAGAACACCACTGGGAAATTGAGTGAGAAGGATTCTGCTTTGACAGAGGCCAAGGTTGTCCTCACAACTCTTGCCCAGATACTAATTACTACTTGTAACATTCTTCGAAGTAGCTTGTGCCATATTCCTTTCAAATGGTGGATCACTGGCTTGAAGATCTATAAGACAGTCATACCAGAATTTAAAATTCCAAATAATATGAGCTACAGTCTCCAAAGATTTTATCTCCAATAGCAAATCTCATTAATCAGAGCTTCAGATGAATCTAACTCAAGGATCACATATCCTAAATAAGTATTGACTATGACCTTACATTGGTAACAGTAAAAGATTCACCCTAGAAAGTTCACAGCTTATCTTTCATACCTAAGTAGATGGTTTTAAGTTCAACATTACACAAATCATTTTGATTTTAAAATGCTCAATACAGAAAAATTTTAAATTGCATAGCCTATAACAGAAACATGTTCAAAGGGACCAAGGCAAAAAACTATTATCCTCAGAGTCCCTTTAAATAATGGGTACAACTTTAAGATGACAAAATACAATCAATTAAAACTCATACAGAATATAGAATATTCTAGGCCATCTAGTCTCAGTCACTTAACACTTAGTTGTGTGACCCTAGGCAAGTCACTTAACCCTAACTGCTTCAGAAAAAAAAAAAAAAAGGATATAAAATATTTTAATTTCACATAAAAGAACCTTATCAGGATTAATATTAATAACTGCTTCATTCTTAAAAAAATGTTAATTCAACTTCCTTTAATTGAGCAATCCTAATAAAACTTTTGAAAATATAAATAACAGGTACAACACCAATCAGGGGCTTCAGGTCCATATAAAAACAAAAAATCTTACAGTTGTGTATATCCCATGTAATGTGCCTGCAGAACAGTCAGGTAATTAGGTTATACAGGGATATCAAGTTAAAATTCTGCTCTAGATACTTCATGAAAGCTCCAGCCTACCAGAGGTTTGCAAAAGTTGCCTTTTCTGGATTTAGAGGATCTTTCCCATTCACATAAAACTTTAGCTTCTCACATACCTAATCCCCAAAAGACCTGTACTTTAGCCAAATTGTCCCTCCTCCCATGTCTCTTAATGGCCTATGATTCCATTTATCTTTTGTAACTTTCAGCTTGTGTCTGCCTGTGCGTTTGTTATAAAATGTACCTTCCACATAGACTTGTTGTCCAGGTCTGAGAGATCCAGACCAGAGTATTTTCTCCTATTTTCTTTCAGTCTCTCTAAGACCTGAGAAGGTGATTCCTCTTTCCCTGGCATTCTGCCCAATGCCCTCTTCAGATTCTACAGATTTTTGGACACTGTACTCTTAATTCCTATAATTATTAAATCCCTTAGGTCTTTCATGTGACATTGTTATGATCCCATCGGGGTCCTGATTGGGTTATTTCTGATCACTGGATACACTGGCTTCAGGAGGATGCCTCCTCTCCCATTCTACCATGGTGGCCTTTTCCACTGGAGTTATCTCCTCTGGAGAGAACAGTATATTTAATATAGACATTAACTTACCCCACATTTATATGTTTGGACCCAGAAACTGATCTGATTGTTCTGATAAACCCATTAGGTCTTCCATAAGTGGTTTCATCTCCTTAAACTTCCTACCCTCAGTAGTGCTAAGGGGTGTATTAACAAACCCTAACCTCCTTGGGTTAAGGGCACTTCTGTTAATAGGGTACATATGTACTCCTGGTGTAGATAGGTCAAGGATCAAAAATCCACTAGATCTTTTCACTAAATTAACTAAACTTTTCAAGTTGCTCTATTTACCCCCTCAGAAGTCTAGGAGGAGGAGTGTAGGAAGTTAATAAGTCCTCCAGAAGATTGCTAGTAGGTGGTTTGGGGTGGAGAGATAGGGGCTGGTATGGTCTGAGGAGGAGGAGGAGGAGAAGAAGAAGCATAGTGAGGAGGGAAAGAGAGAAGAAAGTCTTATGCATGTGGTGGGACAGACTCCTGTTCTGTCTTCCCCTTCCCCCATTCCATAGGCTGTCTCTCCCAACTCTACATACTTCCCCACTTCTCCTCCTTATAGCTAACTTTTTTTTAGGGTGCCAAGTCCCACCCTAAGGTAAGCCACCAGAATTTTGTTTTAATAATCTATATTTTAACTTAAAATCAAATCAAATACAACTTTAAATTTAAATTGTTTCAGTATTTGCACACAAATTTCTAAGATCTTGTGCTTAAAGTAAACCAATCCACAATTCCAGCTTGGCCAGAGCTGAAGTCTACAGGAAAAAGTCAGGCCTTTTTTTCTTTTTAATAAAATCTAGCTCACAGAACAGATATGACACAGACATTCTGCACAAAGACACAAACACAGACACAAATTACAAGAGAACCATTCCTTCCCCACACACAACAGAAATATCTCAATAAGTGCACTTTTCTTCCAAAGATTTGAATTGAACTGCTCCCTCCCTTTGATGATCCCAGTATCCCCTACTATGTGCCACCCCGTGATGCTAGATCATCAAACCTCTCTAGGGAGAGCATCCAATCTCATGGCTTGAGATCCTGTAATACACAGAACCAACTTCTGGACTCAGACCCTCACACATGTCAGCCAGAGCGCCCCTGCTCTGGGCTATTTATCAGTACTTCCTTCTGGCTTATTAGCTGCCACACCTTGATGCTGGACCACCAAGGTTTGATAATCCCAGAGTCCACTTCTGACTTTGGACAGCCTAAGGATACAGACAGTGCCCTGGGGAGAGCAGCTCCTCTCTGGACTGCTCCTTCCCTTTTTATCCCTGGATTATGTGTGCATAAATTATCTGACTGGCCATTTGCCCTCAGCTTCTTCTGAGACTCTTGCTTCTGTTTGCGTCTCAGTGCCTGTGATTCAGGCCCATACTTTACAGATAGAGAAGCTGAGGGTCTAATCTCAAGGATAGTCAGAGAAAACCCAACTTAGCTCCTGCCTTGAATCAGAACCTCAGCCATCTCTCTGAGAATTCATGGATCCCAGAACAAGCCTCAATAAATTGTGTGGGACGGATGGTAGATAAACTAATCAAAGACATCTTCAGATACAAAGAGAAAGCATTTGTTTGGTTTTTGTAAGGAGAGTAACCATTATTGACCAATGGTCAGCAATGTTGCCTGCTTCTTGGGTTTTACTTCACTTCCTGTCACTTCTTGAAGCTTGGCCTAGAGTCTGAGCTTTCTTGCCCTACAGACCCCTAAGCCTAGACATCATGTGACTTCCTGCCACGAAGGCTTGACCTACTCCATTTCACAGACTTTTTGAAAGATCTTCACCTGGTCCCATTCATTAGCAAGTGAGTTATATTATTCCATATGAAACTATGATTATTATATTAAATATTCTTTAACTTTTTATTTTTATAAATACACTGAAATATCTTAAACAATTTTTTGCATTATACAAACACATTTCTGAAGGTTTACTATGTTTTTGGAGTGGTGGGGATTAAAAGATAAAAACTAAAAGGGCCCATTGAGACCTTCAGGAATTCCCCAATTAGTTTTAGTGGGAATTTTAAACTGACAAATCAATGAGGAAGACAATCGTTTTGAGGAAAAGACTGATGGGTTTGGATCCTGAGTGATATACATGGGATTGCATTTCATAATAATGTTCTCATTTGAAAAATAGCAAAAGACATCCCTGCCTTCAAGGATCTTTCAATGATAATAATGTTTTCATAGCCAGAACATATCTTTGTTGTATTGAAAAGATCATGGTAGGAGCAGCTGGGTAGCGCATTAGATAGAACATCAGTCCTGAAGTCAGGAGGATCTGAGTTCAAATCAGATCTCAGACACTTACCACTTCACACTTCCTGGCTGTGTGACCCTCAGGCAACTCCAGGGACTAATTGCACTCTCTATTGAGTTGAAGATTAGCCTGGGACCACTCCTAGTCCAATTAAGTGGTCTCATTCAGTTGGAAATCTCATCCTGATTATTCCTATTGAGTGGCTTGAAACTCCAAGATAAGTATTTGCTTTTCAATTGGAACTATAAGCCTGGGGGCATTGAGGGATTCTCATTCAATTTGGAATGGAAGCCCTAGACTCAGACTGCTAATAAAAGACAATTTTGAACTCCAGATCTCTGCAGAATCTGAAACAGAAATTTGCTTTGCCAGAAAGCTCTCTTCCTTGGCAAGGCTGTCAGGATTCTTGCCCATTGTGAAGCTATCTTCTCAGTGATGACCTTTGTTATTTCTCTGACAGGACCTTACCCACTGAGAAGTCTGTCTTCCTAGCAAAGCTGGTTTCTCAGTGCCAACAATAAAATTCCCTTTTGCCTTAGACTTTCAGGTTTGCAAATTCTTTCACATTGGACCTGTGTCTCTGACTAGAGGGGATTCCCCAACTCAATTCTCTGCCACTAGCACCGCATCAACTTGTCTTTTTTGGATCTCAGTACTCTGATTTACAAAATAAAAGACTGTAAGATCCTTGAAGGCAGGGATGTCTTTTGCTATTTTAATTTTTTTTTTTTTCTGATTTCACCAATGTATTCCAAGGGTCTAACACATAATAGGCACTTATTAATTGTTCATTGATTGATAAGAGTTCTTTATATTCTTCCAACTCTGAATCTCAAGATCTATTTTTCTTTTGTCAAAATATTTACTCTTCTATAACTGACTGTAATCATTTCTACTCTTGCAGTTTGATTTTGAAGGAAAATGTCTATTAAAGGATACATTGCTAGTTTTGGAATGGCCAATATTTAAGAACAAATTCTGCTTCAGATGTTTATTAGCAAAGTGACTGTGGGCAGGCAAATCACAACTTCTCTCTGCTGATGAGAACTCTGGACCAGCTTGTGGGCTGTACCACTTATTCTCAGGGCTTGATAAAAAAGCCCATCTTGTTCCTATTATCAACCAAGACGGGAACTCAAATTTTTCCTGACTGTCTTGATTACTATATTTGAGACAGCTTTGATAGAAACTCACTTTTTCCAGATGATCTTTAAGACAGTCTCAACAAGTCCTACCAAATTCCTTTTATGACACAGACATGGTACTGATACCTAAACTAGATAGATTGAAAACAGAGAAAGAAAATTATAGACCAATCTCCCTAATGAATATTGATACTAAAATCTTAAATAAGATATTAGCAAAAAGACTACTGAAAATCATCCTCAGGATAATACACTGCGATCAAGTAGGATTTATGCCAGGAATGCAGAGCTGGTTCAATATTAGGAAAACTATTAGTATAATTGACCATATTAATAACCAAATTAACAAAAACCATATGATCATCTCAATAGATGCAGAAAGAGCATTTGATAAAATCCAACATCCATTCCTATTAAAAACACTTGAGAGTATAGGAATAAATGGACTTTTCCTTAAAATAATCAGTAGTATCTATTTAAAACCATCAGTAAGCATCATATGTAATGGGGACAAACTGAAATCATTCCCAATAAGATCAGGAGTGAAACAAGGTTGCCTACTATCCCATTACTATTTAATATTGTATTAGAAATGCCAGCTTTGGCAATAAGAGTTGAGAAAGAGATTAAAGGAATAAGAATAGGCAATGAGGAAACCAAATTATCACTCTTTGCTGATGATATGATGGTTTACTTAGAGAACCCCAGAGATTCTACTAAAAAGTTATTGGAAACAATCCATACCTTTAACAAAGTTGCAGGATACAAAATAAACCCACATAAGTAAGTCATCAGCATTCTTATATATCACTAACAAAATCCAAAAGTCAGAGTTACAAAGAGAAATCCCATTTAAAGTAATTACTGATAGTATAAAATATTTAGGAATCTATCTGCCAAGGGAAAATCAGAAACTTTATGAGCAAAACGACAAAACACTTTCCACACAAATTAAGTCTGATCTAACTAACTGGAAAAATATTAAATGCTCTTGGATTGGGCAAGCAAATATAATAAAGATGACAATAGTACCTAAACTAATCTATTTATTTAGCGCTATACCAATCAGACTCCCAAAAACTATTTTATTGACCTAGAAAAAATAACAACAAAGTTCATATGGAAAAACAAAACTACAAGAATTTCAAGGGAATTAATGAAAAAAAAAAAATCAAATGAAGGTGGCCTAGCTGTACCAGATCTAAAATTATATTATAAAGCAGTGGTTACCAAAACCATCTGGTATTGGCTAAGAAATAGACTAATTGATCAATGGAATAGGTTAGGTTCAAAGGACCAAACGGCCAATAACTTTAATAATCTAGTGTTTGACAAACCCAAAGACCCCAGTTTTTGGGATAAGAACTCACTGTTTGACAAAAATTGCTGGGAAAATTGGAAATTAGTATGGCAGAAACTAGGTATTGACCCACACTTAACACCGTACACCAAGATAAGGTCAAAATGGGTTCATGACCTAGGCATAAAGAATGAGATTATAAATAAATTAGAAGAGCATAGGATAGTTAACCTCTCAGACCTGTGGAAGAGGAAGGGATTTATGACCATAGAAGAACTAGAGATGACTATTGACTACAAAATAGAAAATGTTGATTATATCAAATTGAAAAGTTTTTGTAGAAACAAAACTAATGGAGACAAGATTAGAAGGGAAACAATAAACTGAGAAAACATTTTTACAGTGAAAGGTTCTGATAAAGGTCTCATTTCCAAAATATATAGAGAATTGACTCTAATTTATGAGAAATCAAGCCATTCTTCAATTGATAAATGGTCAAAGGATATAAACAGACAATTCTCAGACAAAGAAATTGAAACTATTTCTAGCCATATGAAAATATGCTCCAAATCATTATTAATCAGAGAAATACAAATTAAGACAACTCTGAGATACCACTACATACCTGTCAGATTGGCTAGAATGACAGGGAAAGATAATGTGCAATGTTGGAGGGGATGTGGGAAAACAGGGACACTGATACATTGTTGGTGGAATTGTGAATATATCCAGCCATTCTGGAGAGCAATTTGGAACTATTCTCAAAAAGTTATCAAACTGTGCATACACTTTGATCCAGCAGTGTTTCTACTGGGCTTATACTCCAAAGAGATACTAAAGAAGGGAAAGAGACCTGTATGTGCCAAAATGTTTGTGGCAGCCGTGTTTGTAGTGGCCAGAAGCTGGAAAATGAATGGATGCCCATCAGTTGGAGAATGGTTGAGTAAATTGTGGTATATGAATGTTATGGAATATTTTTGTTCTGTAAGAAATGACCAGCAGGATGAATACAGAGAGGCTTGGAGAGACTTACATGAACTGATGCTAAGTGAAATAAGCAAAACCAGGAGATCATTATATACCTCAACAATGATACTGTATGAGGATGTATTCTGATGGAAGTGGATTTCTTCGACAAAGAGATCTAACTCAGTTTCAGTTGACCAAGGATGGACAGAAGCAGCTACACCAGAAGAAAGAAAACTGGGAAATTAATGTAAACTGCTTGCATTTTTGTCTTTCTTCCCAGGTTATTTTTATCTTCTGAATTCCATTCTTCCTGTACAACAAGAGAACTGTTCGGTTCTGCATACATATATTGTATCTAGGATACATTGTGACATATTTAACTTGTATAGGACTGCTTGACATCTGGGGGAGGGCGGAGGGGAAGGGAGGGGAAAAGTCGGAACAGAAGTGAGTGCAAGGGATAATGTTGTAAAAAAATTACCCAGGCATGGGCTCTGTCAATAAAAAGTTATAATTAAAAAAAAAAAAAAAGATAGTCTCAACATCTCAATACATATCTTTGCCACTCCTTAGATCCTACCTTTATTTCCCACTCCTCTTTCTGAGCTACCTCCTCCCTTTACTCCTTAGACCCTGTTCTGCCTTCCCACTCCACCATCTCCCCTGTGCTATAGCAGTCATGTCCCCTCCCCCCCCCCAAAGCAAATTGCTCAATCACTACTATTACTCTACCTTGCTTAGTTGTGGTGGTTTGAGTCTATGTGCTATTTATGTAATAAAGAGCAAATCTGTTAGCTATGATGGCTGTCTCTGACATAGTTTCTTTATGTCACTAACTGAATGTCTACTATACTATTTTCTGCATTTATTTTACACATGAGGAAACTGTGGCAGTGAAATAGTAATTAAAATACCGGAAATGTTGGATTGTGGAAATAAAGATAGTCTCTCAGTTTGATTACATTTCAAAGACACTCTAAATTAAAATAATGCAGATCTTTTTGTGTTCATTCAGCCAACTTTGCTATGAAAAATATATTTTCTAGTAGTATATCTTAGTAGTACAAATTTGTAGTATGTGATGGGACAAAAATGTGATTTAATCTTAGAGTCAGATGAATTGAGTTTGAACATCAGCTTTTCCAGTCACCTGAGTGACCTTGCAATGTTATTTAGCATTTCTGGGCAGTTTTATTGTCTTTAAAATGAAGAAGTTGAATCAGATAATTTCTTGGATTCCTTATAGCTCTAAATCTATGCTCGTATTTGCATCTGATGTCTATTTCTCGTTCTTCAAGATATATTAAGAAGACTAATTTGACTAATTTGGTTGGGCCAGTTTATCATTTTTATCAAATTTTCTCAATATTAAAGTAATCAAAATATCACAGATTTAAAATTGGAAGGGAGCTCAGAAATTATTTTATCCTAACTCATCATTTTATAGATGAGGAAAATAAGATCCAAGGAGTTAAATGACTCACAGAGGTTGTGAGTAATTAAAATGAATTACAACTCAAAACCCAGCACTTTCCCCAGGAGACCATGGATTTAAAAAGGAAAAGGGGAGAAAAGACTTAAAATGTTTCATCAACTTCAATTCTAAAATATTAAATTTCCGATCTTGAAATGATATTGTTTTTTGCAAAAATTTCAATCTTTGTTGAACTTTTCACAATTGTTCAACTGTGCCCTACCTCCCAAATCTAAATCTAGAGATTATGGCCTGGAAACAATGCAGAGCTCCTGGGACCTCTTCTAATGGTTCTCCTCCTAGCAACTGAGGGATTCTCACAGATGGGTTTATCCTAAGACTTTGTTAGCATATTTGTGTAACAACTGCCTTTTCATCCTAAGGAAACCCTGGAGGAAAATATTGAATTGAGGAATAGAGCTAGAATGTTAATTAATAGATGCTCAAAGGGAGAAATGTTTCTTGTACTCTTTTAATATGCTTTTTTTTACAAAGTGAAATGTGCTTATAGGTTTAGTTTTTAGCTTGCATGTGAAATTGATCAACAATTTATTCCTTCTAAATTCAGAATAGATTGATTTCTTGACTTTAACTTTTTAGCTTTAACAGCGTTGGTGTAAAATCTGGCAGCATATAAATGGAAATCAATTCTGGATCTTTTGTTATGCATTATTGCTGTTGTCATTAATATTTCTAATAAGTATCCATTGGGATTTTTTGAAAGATGGCCAGCTATCTTTTTAGAGACTAATAGGAAAATGATTTTTCTCTGTAGAAGAGTCAGAATTTTTGACAGTCTTCCTGGAAAAGATTACCAATTAGTCCAATCTAATGAATTATTAAAATTGAACTGTCTTTTAAGGCCTTCTTTAAGGAAGACAGAATGAAAAACTGACCCGCTAATGGTGAATGACCAACAATTCTGCTATGATACAGAAAATTTTAGTTTCAGGCAATAGTAACATAAATCAACCAATCAATCAACAAAGATTTATTAAGTACTAACTATACGATACTATACAAATTTAAATAATGAAATAATCCCTGCTCAAAGATGACATTCTAATGGACAAGGTATCTGAGTGTAAAGAGATAAGAAGTACAAATGGACATTTATAGAAAATAAATACAATTAAATATAAAACATTCAAATACAAAGCAAAGGCTGAGATAAGAGATGAAATCCTCTGTAGAAGAAAAGAGAAAAAGAAAAGGTAAAATCTGACAGTTGAATGGATCTGTGAGTTGTGAGGAGAGTGAAGAATAAAGAATAAAGCTGAGATAAACCTGGGAGACTGGAAGAACAGTAGGGTTTTTGACAGAAATAAGTGAGTTTGGAAAAGGGATGTGTCTTAGGGGAGCAAGGATCAGTCTTGTAAAGATTTCTTTGTTGGAGATACACTATCAAAAGGTTCTTAAACATTGTCTTTCTTGTGGGCTCCCCTTTTGAGTATTATCCATGCAGGAATGAAAGGTATATCTAAAAATACGGTGAAGTTGGACTTGGTTTCCTTTTCATGGGGCTCAGTTTCAAGAAAGAGTTTTCAAATCAAAGAAATCTATAAATTTGCTGTTCCCTCCTGCCATTGAAGTACATTCCATAATGGAAGAGTTCCTGAATCACTGAATTGAACTTATCTTTTAACTTGTTATTTTAGTCATTTCATTTGTGTCAGATTCTCCATGAACCAATTTGGGGTTTTCTTGGCAAAGATATTGGAGGCTTTCCCATTTCCTTCTCCAGTTCATTTGACATATAAGGAAATTGAGCCAGAATTAAGTGATTTGCCCAGGGTCACATATATAGCTAGTAAGTGTGTGAGACTCCATTTGAACTCTGGACGAAGTATCTTCTTGACTTCAGGCCCAACATTCTCTCTGTGCTCCCAAGTCGCCTATGCCTCTAACTGTATAAGGCTTTTAAAGTTATCCACTGATTATATCTGTGCCTTTGAGTACTACCCAGAGATTCTTAGATTTATAAGATTATATACTTTGAATTGAAACAAAGTCAGTCCATTCTCAACTCCCTTACTTTATTATAGATGAAAACACTGAAACCCAGCTACATAGAGAAATATTCCCCAAGGTTATACTAACAATATGTATTAGATGACATTTTCTATTTCATTTGTCTTTTAAGGTTATATTACACTTAATCCATTTTATTTAGGTTAATTTTTATTCCATGAAATATAATAAACATCTATCAAATGTCTATAATATGAAGAGCACTATTCATATATATATATGTGTGTGTATGTGTGTAAATATATATATATATACCACCAGTATTGTGGTAAAATACATTACATTTTTGTACTCTAATGAAAATAAGGAAGATAGAATGGTTGGCTGCTCTCTGGTTCTTGAGCTAAAGGAGATGACAATGCACAGAGATGTCATAAATAAGTTTAAAAAATAAAAAACAGTGAGAGCCCAAGGGAAAGGATGAACGAGTGATATATTTCTCTTTTTTAAATCTCTTTACCCTAGTTCTAAGTGCTAGATTTTCTCTTCTACATTTTGCAGTTATAACAATAACAGTTTGTAATTACACAGTGTGTAAAATGTTGGATTTGTACTCTGAAATGCTGTCCTCAATATTTACTAGCTGTGTGACCTTGGACGAATCACTAATCCTGTCTAAACCTCAGTTTCCCCATTTGTAAAATGGGAAAAACAATAGGATTTACCTTACAGACTAAGGGGATCAATTAGAATATATGTGTAAAGTACTTTGAAATTTTTAAAGTATCATTTAAGTGCACTCTTATTGTTGAAGTGAAAGAAAATATTTTTTTCTGTATTTTTTTTATGTAAAAGTGAATATAATAGTCTCTCATATTCCTGAGTTTCATGTATATACATATATATATATATATATATATATATATACACACACATATATTTTTAATGAGTATTAAAGAACTAACTAAGTCCACAAAACATTGAGATACCACTCCACACATATCAGATTGGCTGATTCTACAGAAAAGGAAAAAGACAAGCTTTGAAAATGTGGGAAAATTGAGACGCTAATGCATTGTCAGTGGAATTGTTAACTGATCCTAACCATTCTGGAGAGTCAATAAGAGATATTTTCAAAGCACTTAAAAAAATACCTTTGATCCAGCATTATTAGAAATGCAATCCAAAGAGATTTTTTTTAAAGGAAAAGGACACACATACACACACACACACACACACACACACACACATAAATATTTATAACAGATCTTTTGTGGAAACAACTGAAAATTGAGAGGATGTCCTTCAATTGCTAAATGGCTGAAGTTGTGATATATGGTTGTGATTGAATAATATTTCAATATAAGAAATGATTGTTATTCTCTTAGAAAAATTAGAAAGACTTACATAACTCAATGCAAAGTGAAATGAATAGAACTAGCAGAACATAGTACACAGTAACAGAAATATTGTATGATGACCTAATTTGAATAACTTAGCTATTCTTAGCAATACAATGATCCAAGATAATTTCAAAGAACTTATGATGAAAATGCTATCCATCCCCAGAGGGAGAACTTATACAATGTAAAAGTAGATTGATATACTTTTTTTATGTTCTTTTTCTTGTTTTTTTTTTCTTTCTTTCAGTACATGATCAATATGAGAATGTGTTTTGCCTGATTGCACCTCTCTCTCTCTCTCTCTCTCTATATATATATATATATATATATATATTAATTCTGATGGATGTGTCCTTTATAACAAGGAGGTGATTTTTTATTATTAAAATGTAGCTAGAACAATTTAAAATTTTAAAATAGTAACAATGATAATATTAATAATAAATTTTACAGTTTTTTTAAAGTTTGCAAATAACTTTGTTTATATCAGCTGATTCTCACAACCATCCTTTGTGATAGATACTTTAAAGACAAATTGCCTGGTTATCTTGCCCAAGATTGTACAACCAGAAAATATTATAGTAGGTTTTCCTAACTTTAATTGACACATTATCATATTGCTCATTGTTAGAAAAGTTTCTCTGTCATTGGAATAGATGAAAGAATGTTCAAGGAAAAAAAAGTCAAAATTCTGTTGGTTTTTCATACATAAATATTTATTTTTTGTTTGTTTTGATTTCTACGTTTCTTTCTTTTTTAAGGCTTTACATCACCATTGCCCAGCACAAAGGCAATATAATCAAAGGTATTTTTTAAAGCTAAAAAAAAAAAAAAAGATGAAAGAAAATTTGTAAATGTCAGAGCTTTTGAAATTCAAGAATAATTTATAATTAGGCAAAAAGGAACATAGCATACTATAGTAGAGTTAGTGATGATGATCTTAAGTGATAATTTTTTTCAATTATGAATATTTTTTTTCTATATTAGATGCAAGAACTCTCATTTTTGATCTGTACATTGTACTACAATAGTTCCTTTATAATTTCTGTTACCCTGTAATCATACCTCATCAGCCATATGATCACATATTTGAGATATTACAAATATCTGTGGACTTGCACACAAATGTTAGTGTATTTGAAAACTGTTATCACCAGGACTATTAATGACCAAAATGATGATCTTAAAACCATCATGGATAATCCCAAAGATCCTGAAGACATAAATCTAACATTTATTCTCCAATTTAACTTTTCCTTTACTTTAATTATTTTTTTTTCCCCAATCTTACAGCTCTCCAAATGAACTAGCAACACTAGTGAGTTTTACAATTGATTTTCTGGGAGAGTGTGGTTTGTGTGTCACTGGTAGAAAGGAAGAAAGTAATATCTGAAGAAATTTTATCCTTTATAAGGTTAGTTTACACACATTGTTAAAAATGAAGCAATTGAACTTTAAGTGCGTTTATCTTTCAATATAATATTTGTCATTAGTCAATAAGTATAATAAATGTCTAATATTCTAACAAGGTCTTCATTTTCATTGATTAGTCATATGGCTAAAATTTTAAAAATGAATTTCTTTTTTTTTTTAAAGATTTTTATTTTCAAAATATATGCATAGATAATTTTCAAAATTTACCCTTGCAATGTTTCAAAGTTTTTGTCTCTCCCTTCCCCCCACGCCCTCCCTTACACAGCAAGTGATACTGCTGTGCCACAGTTCCCTTTTATTGTCCTGTTTCAGTTTTCCGCAATTGTTCTGCCTCCCTTCCCTCAATTGTTCTGTCTCAATCCCCCTAGTTGTAATCCCCCTTTTTTATTCATCAGGACTGAGATAATTAGAGTTGTAGCTGGCTACTCTGACATTCCAAAAGAATCATGAAACTTCAGATGTCCTATCTCAGATACTTAATTGGTATCCTCTGTCTCCAAGTTCAGATTTCCTGGCTCCCAACTCCTTCTAAATTATCAAGAATTTATGGTTCTCACCCTCCACCCTGTCAGAATCGGATTGATGGTCCGTTCTCACTCTCAGTCCTGGGACTTCCCGCCTTTGCCTTGGTCTATACCTGTCACTTAGAACCACATATATATTTCATGGGAAACAACACATTTGCTGCTGACTGCTTGGAGACTTGAGTCCCGTTCAGTCTGCTGGGGTCAACATGGATCCTGTTTTGGCCCCAGACAGTCTTTCCCTTTCAAATAAAATATTAAAAACTCTCTAATCTCTATCTTGCTTCAGTTTCTCTGGTATTACAATACAATATATATTAAACATATGCAATTCTTCTATACATATTTCTACAATTATCATGCTGCACAAGAAAAATAAGATCAAAGAGGAAAGAAAATGAGAAAGAAAACAAAAAAACAAGCAAACAAAAAAGGTGAGAATAGAAAGTTGTGATTCACATTTAGTCTCTCTATTTCCTTTTCAATGAAGATGGCTCTCTCCATCAAAAATCTATTGGAATTGGCCTGAATCACCTCCTTGTTATAAAGGACACATCCATCAGAATTAATCATTCCATAATCTTATTGTTACTATGTATAATGTTTTGGTTTAATCTTCAACATATCTGTCTGTGTTATGATACATTGACATAGAAAAGGACTTTAATGGAGGAACTAAAAGAGAACTTGAGAAAATATTTAATTAAAAAAACTTTTTTCTATCTACTTATTATATATCATCTATGTATGTACTTATTAGTCTATATTCCTATCAATCTATTGTCTCTCTATCATCTTTGTATGCATGTTATCTATCATCTATATGTCTATGTATCTGTACTGCCTGGTCTCCTTATCAATAGTTAAAATATTCTTGCCTTGACTTACATACAATGAAATTCACTAGGAAATATTTAGGAGGTAATATTTTTTATTACTTTCTATGTAATTATTTTGCCTTTCAAGGTTCTAAGTCATATATATATATATATATATATATATATATATATATATATATGTGTGTGTGTAATTAGTTTAAATTGTTAGTATCAAACAAGAGTACATATAATCCAAAACCAAAGATACTTTTCGGTCACCTGCTAACTCATTTTTAAAATGTGCTATATCTATGTTTTATTACATTTTTATTTATTTTGTTAAATATTTCACAATTACATTTTAAATAGGTTTCAATTTATTTTCTCTTTCTTACAACTCCACAATTATTTCCAATATTCTGCCCTTATTCTTTCCAAAAGAACAGTACCAAGTAACAAATAGTATTTTAAAAAATTTTAAGAGAGGCAAGACATCAGCACAATTGAACAATAGATTAGAAAAAAGCCTGAAAAGATAGGCAATGCAAAAGTCCCATCTCCATGAAGGAGTGGGTTAGTGGTATCTTCTCATGTGTTTTCATTTAATTTGTTCTTGATTGTTATAATTTTGTTACATTCTTTTTTTTTTTTTAATTTTGTGGTGTATCCCTCTTTCTATATGCATTTTTGTAGTTATTCTGTATACTTTTGACTTTTTTGTGTGTGGTTGGTGAGAAAAGGAAGACTTTATTTATTTATTTTTTTGTAGGGCATTTCTATACCAAAGACCTGGATTCTAAATCTTCTAGTAAAACACAGTTGTCAAAATACTCCATGGAACTCAGCAGGATTGGGGGGAGTAAGGGCAAACTGTTGCTATCCATTGCTTTCCCTGTTGCAAGCTGGTCCAGGAGTAGTGTTACATCTAATGCTCTTTTAGAGTGAAAGAAGAATCCTTTATTCAGTGATTCTTATGAGAAGCAGATATACTTATGTACCAGACACACCCAATACTGAAGTGGAAGCAACTTCATATGATCTAGCTCTTTATTTTCAAGATTCAGATTGATTGGATTTAGTCAGAGTTAGTTACAATTAATAGGATTTATAATCCTCTTTATTCACCCATTCCATGTGTCAAAAAGCTTATGCCTTGTCATTGGTCATACTGAGTTGGGCTGGTTTAAGCCTGGGTCTGTCAAGAACTCTGTTGTTTAGCCACTTCCTTGTCTCACACTGTTATTGGATGGAGATAAATTAACAAGATATTTCACCTCTCCCTTCATCTTGTTTTGACAATATCTGTAGGAACACAATTTCTCATACTCCTCACACTATGAAAAAGAAAACTAGATTATCATTTGTCTAGAAATAATAAAAAAAATCTTCAGAAATATTAGAAGTAGGTTAATTATAGATTAATGGACTACATGGAAAGAAATCGAGTTTACTTCATCAAGAAATAATGTAGTCAGATTTCAAAAATGCAAAATTAAAAGAGAGATTCTGTAGGAAGAAAGGAAAATAAGCCTTCCCATTTGAAGCAGCTCCAATTTGAAAAACACATTTTATATTTAGAAAATGCAAGAAAAAAAATAGAATCAGCTATTTTGAAGAAAAAAAAATTGGCATCCCAAAATGACATCCTGCAAAGCTTAGCTTCTTCATTAAAAACAAAACAAAACATTGGCTATTCAATTTAAAGGATTAATCTTATTATTACTTCAAAAGAACTCAGAGGAGAGAAGAATATTTAACATGTAAACTGACCAAACAGAAGAAAAGTAAATAGTCATAGATAGCAGTTAAAGATTAAGAAATTAAATGTTTGTTTTTAGGTGGCTTGAACTAGCTTGAATAGTAGCTTGAACACACAGCTACAAATATGAAGTGGGAAAGTCTTTGTATTTTTGAAATTTAGGAAACAACTTATACATTGTCTGAAAGACATTGAGAAGGTAAAGAAAGCATTGGCGGACTATAAAAAGCTATGTTATAAAGGTATAATGAGAATAATCAGGAGATGAATTAATGGAAGAAACTAATTAATATTTCTGGGGGGAAAATCTCAATTTCTCTCTCTTTTTAATTTTTTTCCCATTTCTATTGTTTATTATTGTTTTCCTGGTCTTGTTTTCTTGGGCTCCTAACAATTAATATAAGTCTCCTCATGTTTCTCTGAATTCTTCATATTCATCACTACTTTTTTGCATAGCAGTAATTAATTATATTCATTTGTCAGAGGGTTTTTTTATATATAAAACTTTTTATTTTCAAAACATATGCACGAATAATTTGACAACATTGAACCCTTGTATAACCTTGTGTTTCAGATTTTCTCCTCCTTCGCCCCACTCCCTCCCCTAGATGGCAAGCAATTTAATATATGTTAAACATATTAAAATATATTTTAAATCCAATATGTATAAACATATTTATGCAATTCTCTTGTTGCACAAGAAAAATCAAATAAAAAAAGAAAGTAAATGAGTAAGAAAACAAACTGCAAGTGAACAACAATAAAAAGTGAGAATTGATTGTCATATAATATTGATGTTGTGTATATGATTTCCTGATTCTGCTCATTTCACTTAGTATCAGTTTATGTAAGTCTCTCCAGGCATCTCTGAAATCTTCCTTCCAATTGTTTCTTACAGAACAATAATATTCCATAACATTCATATGAATTTAACTTATGAAGTTAAGTTCTCCATTCTCCATTGTCCAGCCATTCTCCAACTGATGGGCTTCCACTAAGTTTCCAGTTTCTTGCCAGTACAAAAAAGGCTGCTACAAACATTTTTGCACATGTGGATCCCTTTCCCTCCTTTAAGAGCTCTTTGGGATATAGGCCCAATAGAAACACTGCTGGGTCAAAGGAAATGCACAGTTTGATAACTTTTTGAATATAGTTTCAAATTGCTCTCCGGAATGGCTGGATCCATTCACAACTCCACCAACAATGTATTAATGTCCCAATTTTCCCACATCTTCTCCATGCATCCTTGTCTTTTCCTGTCATGTTAGCCAATCTGAGAGATGGTAGCTCAGAGTTGTTTTAATTTGTATTTCTTTGATCAATAGTGATTTAGAACACCTCATATGATTTGAAATAGTTTTAATTTCTTCATCTGAAAATTGTCTGCTCATATCCTTTGACCATTTATCAATTGGAGAATGGCTTGGAATCCTATAAATTTGAGTCAATTCTCAATATATTTTTGAAATGAGGCCTATATCAGAATACTTAAATGTAAAAATGATTTCCCAATTTATTGCTTCCCTTCTGATCTTGTCTGCATTAGTTTTGTTTGTAAAAACACTTTTTAATTTAATATAATCAAAAGTATCTCTCTGGTGTTCAATTATGAATTCCAGTTCTTCTTTGGACACAAATTCCTTCCTTCTTCACAGATCTGAGAGGTAAACAATCCTATGTTTTCCTAATTTGCTTATAATACCACTCTTGATGTCTAAATTATGAACCCATTTCTATCTTATTTTGGTATGTGGTGTTAGGTGTGGGTCAAGTCCTAATTTCTTCCATACTAGTTTCCAATTTTCCCAGCAGTTTTTGTCAAATAATGAGTTCTTATCCCAAAAGCTGGGGTCTTTGGGTTTGTCAAACAATAGATTGCTATTGTTATTGCCTATTTTGTCCTGTGATCTTAACCTATTACACTGATTGACTACTCTATTTCTTAGCCAGTAAGAAATGGTTTTGATGACCACTACTTTATAATATAATTTTAGATCTGGTACAGCTAGGCCTCCTTCATTAGCATTTTTTTTTCCACTAATTCCCTTGAAATTCTTGACTTTTTGTTCTTCTAGATGAACTTTGTTACTATTTTTTTCTAGATCTGTAAAATAATTTCTTGGGAGTTTGATTGGTATAGCACTAAATAATTAGATGAATTTAGGTAGTATTGTCATTTTTATTATATTCACTCGATCTACTCATGAACACTTGATATTTTTTCAACTGATTAAGTTTGATCTTTATTTATGGAAAATGTTTTGTAGTTGTGTTTGTATAGTTCCTGACTTTCCCTTGGCAGATAGATTCCCAAATATTTTATTCTATTGACAGTTATTTTGATTGCAATTTATTTTGTATCTCTTGCTGTTGGACTTTGTTGGTAATATATTAAAATGCTGATGATTTATGTGGATTTATTTTGTATCCTGCAACTTTGCTAAAGTTGTGAATTGTTTCTAGTAGTTTTTTAGTTGATTCTCTAGACTTCTCTAAGTATACCCTTATATCACTGCAAAGAGTGATAATTTGGTTTCCTCATGACTTACTCTAATTCCTTTAATCTCTTTTTCTTCTCTTATTGCCAAAACTAATATTTTAAATATAATATTAAATAGTAATGGTGTTTCACTCCTGATCTTATTGGGAATGGTTCTAGTTTGTCCCCATTACATATGATGCTTGCTGATGGTTTAAAATAGATCATTTTACTGATCTATTTTAAATAAAAGTCCATTTATTCCTATACTCTTTAATGTTTTTAATAGGAATGGGTATGAAAATCTCAATTTCTCAATAGTATATTAAAGTTACTCAGTACTTTGATAGAGAGAAAAGAAAGGGGAACAGGGCAACCCACAGGGGATTTTTTTTCCCTTCTAGTTATAATTCAGAAAGAGAAAAATTAGAAACTTTCAATACTGCATCCCCTCCACCACTATCTTCACTCAAGTTTTGATTGGTGACATAATAAGGGTAAAATATTACATAATATATTATAGAGTATTATATATTACAAAGTAAGGGGTGGAAGTTGTATATAGCCAGTAATAAATGAACAGACTGGAAATATCACAAAATAATCCCATAGTTAGGCAATATGATTTTTTTTTTTTTTTGTTAAGTAACTTTTCTAGGAGATTATCTATAAGAAATTATCTTTAAGATAAGACCAAGTGTGAAGCAATGGTAGGTACCTGTGAAAGTAATGATGTGCCATACTTCTCTTTTATTGTCCTGACTCAATTTCCCTAATTATCCTAACCTAGTCCTGACTCAGTTTCCCTAAATATTCTGCTTCAGTTTATAATTGTCAGCTCAAAGCTTAGTCCTGCAAAACCACCCCTCCTTCTTTATCAGAATATTTGATAAGGATAAAAAATCTTATGTTTTAGAATATCAGAATGTCTCTTCCTATCCCAAACTATCAGAATGTTAGATACGGTCTTATCAAGATGCCTCTCCCCATCTCCAGAGTTCCTCCCCCAATTAGGTCATCCCATCTCCTATGTCATACCATCTCCAGTGGCTCACCCCACCCTGTCAGAGTCCCGTTCCTGCTCTCAACACCCTGACTTTGGCCCTGTCTCAGTCTACCCCTTGAATCTGTGCCATGTGTATATAGATCATTGAAAACTCACAGTGTTTGCTGGATTCTTGGAGATGATAGTCTCATTCAGCCCTGGGACCAAACCATAGATCCATTTGGTCCCAGTAAATCTCTCCTTTTTAAACATATTACTAACCACTCTCTAATCTCTATGTTGCCTCTGTTTCTCCAGCATTACAGTAAGACCCAGAGGAAGTTTTGGGTTCATAGGGAAGACAACCTAAAATAAAAAGTTATTTGAAAAGTCAAAGATCAAGATCACAGACTATATATAACAAGTTTCTTATACATTGCTGCTTTTACCTAAATGATCATTCCTGGGAAAGTTGCATCTTATTCCAAAAAGGTAATGTTCTCCTTCTCTATCTCCACAAGTCTATTGGAATTGGCCTGAATCACCTCATTGTTCAAAAGGTCAAGTTCAAGAGAATTGATCATGACATAATTTTGTTGAATAGGACCAGGTGAAGATTTCTCAAAAAGCCTATGAAGTAGAGTAGATTAGAGTCTAGGCCTAAATTTCAGGAAGTCCCATGATTTCTCTTCTCAGAGGTCTGTAGGGCAGAAAAGGTTGGGCTCTAGGTCTATGTTTCAGGAAGTTATATTACTCACAGGAAGTAGACAGCATTGCTGACCTTTGGTCAATGGTTACTTCTTTTCATTCCATACAAAGAGCCCAAGTCCTTTGCTGTTTAACCAAATTCACTATTTCCAGCTTTTTAGGCCAAAACACCAAACACAATCTCTCCAGGCCTTTCTGAAATTATTCTGCTGATTGTTTCTTATAGAACAATAATATTCCATAACATTCATATAGGATAATTTATTCAGCAGTTCTCCAACTGATGGGCATCTACTCAGTTTCCAGTTCCTTACCACCACAAAAAGGGCTGCTACAAACATTTTTGCATGTGAGTCCTTTTCACATTTTTGCGATTTCTTTGGGATACAAATTCAATAGAGATACTATTCTATATCAAAGAATATGCACAATTTGGTAGCCTTTTGGGCATAGTTCCAAATTGCTCTCTAAAATGATAAGTTCACAACTTCACCAACAATGTATTAATGTTCCAATTTTCCCACATCCCCTTCAAAGGTTCCATTATCTTTTCCTGTAATCTTAGCCAATCTGAAAGATTTGTAGTGGTACCTCAGAGTTGTCTTAATTTTCATTTCTCTGTATTTTTTCATTTGACTAGAAATAGTTTTAATTTTTTCACCTGAAAATTGTCTGTTCATATTCTTTGACTATTTATCAGTTGGGGAATGGCTTGTATTCTTATAAATTTGAGTCAATTATTTATATATTTTAGAAATGAGGCCTTTATCAGAACCTTTGAATGTAATTTTTCCCCCCATAAAGTAAGGCCTTTAATAGGTCTCAGATTGAAAAGGCAACATCCACTCAGAGGCAGAGAATGGCTTCTTTTAGAGTGAAAGCTTAACACATAAATAAATAAATAAAATCAACCTGAGAAGGGAAGACCTTCTGGCCAAAATAGAAACAATTTTACATTTGTCTGAGCAAATTAAGACTGAAACAATGACCAAGTAGGGCTACTAGCAGGTAGGAAGAGAATAGAATAAAAAGAACACCTTTTAGAATGATAACAATGAAGAATAGTTGGAGGGGAAAGGAAGTCAAGATAATTTATATATACCTCTCTGATCTGATATTGTTTTGGGAAGGTTAAATAAATAAAAGAAATAATTCAATAAATAACTCAAGAAATTGGGATTGAGTAAGTTCCTATAGGGACAGAATCTAGAAGATTGAATTGAAATTGAAGGTAAGCAAATTTAAATGCAAGGCTAAACATTGTCTTAGAATAAATGTTTATGTAATATTGTAAATAATATTTGTGTAACAAATGGAAAGAAATGTAAATTTAAAAGGAATTTAAGTGAATGGATCAAATACTGCCTTTCCAATGTTCCAATGAGTTGTTTCCAACAACTCATTAAGTTTTGGGTTGATAGCAAGGTAAACATTTGAACTGAATGACATGATTCCATTAGATTTGACTTAACTCTCTTCAATTCCACCTTTTTTTCTCTGGAGAATTGAGACTTTTTTTTTTTTTAAATAAGAGTTTTTTTTTTTTTTTTTATTTTTAAAATACATGCACAGATAATTTTCAACATTCACTCTTGCAAAACCTTGTATTCCAAAATTGGTTTCCTCCCTTCTCTCCATTCTCTCTGCAGAGGGTCACAGATAGTGAGGACCCTGGCCAAGGTATAAGACCCTTTAGTCCAGTAAAAGGAACCCTTTTGATGTGTCTGGTTTGGCTCCTTATCATCCTTGCAGGTGTCTCAGTCTTCCTGAGAAATCAGGGGACTTGACAACCTGTGTTGTAATTAAAGCAGAGTTATACTAAAGTGGCAAGGAATCATCTGCACACAATAGCAAGTTGTTTATGTAATAGCTCAGTATATAGTTAGTGCATGTGCAATGTACTATAGTTATATAAGTCTATTAGGGTATAAAAGGCTGAGAAAATTTTGAATACACACACTCTCCTGTTTGACCATCTAAGTGAGTTCTGCTCCTTCACTTCTCATCCATGATCAGGATTCAGGCTGATACCAAAATCCTCCAGTGACCAAGTCTGGACACCTCTCCCCTAGAGAGTAAACAATCCAATATGTGATAAACATGTAAATCCTTCTATACATGTTTCTACACTTAGAAAAATCAGATCAAAGGGGGGAAAATGAGACAGAAAGAAAAAAAAGCAAGCAAAGAACAACAAAAAAGATGCAAATGCTCACATTTTCTGTATTGCTACCAAGTTGCTACCAAGCTATCACCTGGAATATGTAAAAACAAAATAAACAAATAAAAAAAGAAACAGTTTCTGATATAAATGGTCTTCCTTATATTTTTCTGGGGGTGGATTTGACTAGAGAGGAATGAAATCTAATATTTGTAGAAATAACTATTTACACTAATTTGAGGAAAACAAGAGAGCTAACTATTATGGAAATCTGAACAAATTCTCTTAGGAAGTAGAACCAGAGATGACCCTTGAAGACAGAGAAGCAGAGATGAGAAAGATGTATTTTTTTTAGGATTGTGGTATAATTTTTATAAAAGCACCAAAGTGAAAGATGAATTGTCAAGTTTGGTGAATAGCTAGGAGACCACTATAGCTACGATGTATAGTGAATAAAGATGATTGATGCCAGATATGTGTGGAGAGGTGAGTTAGAGCAGCCTTGTTATGGTGTTGAAATGCCAAACAGAAAAATTTGTATTGTATCCTGGAGATAAATCAGTGACAATCGCTGATAAGTCTTGTAAGTAGGGTAGGTAGTGATAAGTCTTGTTTATAGAGTCTATAGGGTCAGAGCCATTCTTTGGGAAGAATGTTTTGGCATTTAATAAGCAAAGTAATTGTATACAAATCTGAGACTGTTGTTCAGTCATTTTTCATTCCAGATCTTTGTGACCCCATTTTGTATTTTCTTAACAAATATACTTCTGTGATTTGTCAGGTATTTCTCCATCTCTTTTTAAAAAAGAAGAAACTGAGCCAACTAGAATTAAGTGATATGCCTAGGATTACACAGCTAGTAAATGTCTAAGGCTAGATTTGAATTCAGGAAAATGAGGTTTTCTGACTCCAGGCTCAGAAGAGACACCTAATTATCCTACTATATAAAATAAAATAAAATTATTCACTAGATGTGGTGATCTTCTTCTTTAAAATATAAGAATTCTCTCTGAGAAAAAGCAGGTTTCTCGGAGAGGTTTTCTGGAGGCAGCCTTAGTCTCAGTTGAAATAAATAATTACTCCAAAATTGCAGCCAGCTGATAAAAGATCTGAACTTTTATTGTGTCCTTCAATATAGCCCAGTTAGCTCAGGCCTATCTCTCTGCCTGGTTCCAAGAGATCTTGCAGCTTTGTCCTTGGCTTCTGCCTTTGGTTTCTTCAGCCTCCAGCCAGCACCAAGATGGAAAATGCAATGAATCTCTTGCCTCGAAGATAGGGCTTGTGAGCTTCCTCCCAGAGTGCTCCTTTCCAACCCCAATCAATGTTCCCAAGAAAATCTCCCTCAAGCTTTAAGAGCTTCCTGTATATATATGATCTCCCAAAGGTTAACTCCTCCTTCTGGAGAGAGAGGGATTCTGGGTTATCTCCCAGAGTGCTCTCTGGCCCTAAGGGAGGTGTGAATTCAGATATCTCATACTAAGCCATACTAAGCCCTGAAATCTCCCAAACGTGTGAACTCCATTGAGTACTTAGATACTTATGAACTCTCTAAAGGTGTGAACACAAGCATCGTTTCTATCAGTTGTACTTAGTGCCTTGTTTCAAGTTCTGGCCCAAAATATCTCCTTCTAAGATCAAATTAATCATATTGAACCATGCTAAATTAGATAATTATTGTCTCTATCAACTCTAATGGCTTAATACTTTGTAAAGATTCCAACAACTAGATACCTGTTATGTGTCATGTATTAAATTTACCCACTAAATGCTATTAATAGAGGATTTAACCTATATTTTCTTGAGGGATTGTTTTAATCTGATACCCCTTATGACCACCGTGGTATAATGTGGGATGACTGAACTTAGGGATGTAAGGAGTAGGGCCAATATCTCACTTTCTCCTAGAGGTTTGAGGCTTTAAAAGATATTTTATGATAATCTCTGTTTAGGGTAGGTACTGAAGTATTCTTTTTTATTTATATTTTAAAGATGAAGAGATGAATCTGGGAAGGAGGTGTTGGTCATAATCATATACTTGGGAAATAGTGAAATCAATACATAAACCCAGATTTCCTATTAGCAATTCCTGTATTCATTCTCTTGTATGACTTTTACTTTCCAAAGTTATGGAACAGAATAAAATGAACTAGTGTAAATGGGGACAGAATTTAAAAAAAAATGTCAGAATTATTTTCTTCACACACAAGAATATATATTATATATGTTATATTTAAAATAAAGGGTGAATTGAGCCTATAAATTACCTTACTCCAACCTAAGGTATCTAAAACAATATCTTGTCCTAGTAAATTTAACAAATGAGAATATTTGGATTGAATTAGCCAATCAGAGATATGAACAAGAAAGCTAGATTGAAAAGGGGAAAGAATGCTGTTTCTGCAGTCAGAAAGGCCTACGTTCAAATCTGGCTTCAGATGCTTCTAAGATGAGTAGCCTTTGACAATTCAATTAACCTCTGTTTGCTTCATTTTTTCAATTGTAAAATAGGGATTAAAAATACCTACATTAAATAGTTGTTGTGAAAATCAGGTGAGATAATATTTCTTAAATGTTTAGCATAGATCTTTGTACTATATATAAGTACATTGTAGTAGTTTATAAATACATTGTAGGTACTTATAAATGGGGAATAATTTTTTTTGAATAGATACATTAACCAAAGGCAGCAGATGAGGGAATAGGTCCTTAAAAGTCACTGATGAAATGGAGTTAGTCAATAAGCATTTATTAATCATCTATTATCTACCAGGTATTGTGTTATACAAAAGCTGTTGGATAGGCTGAAGTCTTTATGTTCTCTGGACTATTTTATAAATTGTAGAAGAGAAACTAAAAGATTTTGGTGGTGAACAAATATAAAACAGTTCTAGCCCAACCCTTTTCCAATGATGGGGGTGGAAAGGTAGGGAGAGATTGGTTGAGCTTCTTTCCTTGCCCTTTTCCCCAAGTAGAACTTTGTAAACTTTAGAGGGCAGTGTAATTTGTATCTTTTTATAGATATCCTACCATTTCCCTTGAAAATCAGCATCTGGAAACAATGTCTTCATATCAAGCTTTGAACAAAATGGATACTCTGAAGAAAACCTATTCAATGATTCTAGAAGAAACCCAATAGAAAATCTACAAAATGTCTATAATTTTTTCCCTTTTAGATAAAAAGTTACATTCCTAGCTTTCAAGTGAATTGGTTCAATTGCTGACTCCAAACTGAAAGACTATTAATTCCATATGTTAATTAATGATTAATTAATCCCCTATAAAGGGCAATTTCATGAATGTTCTTGAGAGAAAAGGATTTTCATCAACCAAAAGTTGTAAGTTACCTATTTGTGATAAATTCTTAACAGTCGAGACCACCTTTCCCTTGACTGTATATGTACAGAAAGAAGAGCTTTTATAGTATTGTGGGGTCAAATTTTAGACCAATTGTTTTTATTGTTCCACCTTAGTAAATGTTCCTTACTAAAACCTAATTAAGTCTACCTGACTAATTTCTGGTATTGAAACAGAGAACATTTCAGAGCCTTATGAGCTATATGGAATTAGAAAGACACTACACATTTGACCTTTCAAGAGCCACTAAATCCTGAAGATATGATGGATAGTCTTAGTTAAAGTGATATGATCATATGAGCAGCTGAACCTAATATAAATCTTTCTGCTTCTGGGGTCACTAATAGGAATCCATGTTCTCTGTCTATAAATGCAGTGATCTTTTTTTACTTACAGTTATACACCTAATTAATTTTAATTTCCAGATGCTGTTTTTTAATATCACTAAAGCCAGCCATAGTTTTCTGTAGTTACTATCTTCCAGGGCTGTTGTAAAGATCAAAAGAGAAAATGTATGTAAAATGTTTTGAAAACTTAAAATACATGTATATAAATGCCAGCTATTGCTAACATTTCTATCACTAGAGGGCAGTGCAAAATTTTCTTAGAGCAGAAGGTTGATTTGCCCCTAAAGTTGTGCTTTCAAGAAGCTATCAGGAGTTATTCTCTAAAGAATTGGGAAATTTCAAGGACAATTCTGAGTTATTCCATTAGAATCAGCAAAACACCAATTTACTTGAAAGCTAGAATGTAGCTTTTTATGTAATGGGGAAAAATGAAGAAGAGAGAGTTTGAATATTTAATCAAACATGATGTCCTTGAATCACCTATACAGACTTTGTGTGCAACCCTATAGATGAGACTCTTAAAATCATGTAGTTTCAGAGCAAAAAGGGACCTGAGAAGTGGTCTGGTACAATTACCTCATTTTAGAGATGAGATAACTAAAGATTAGAGTGGTAAAGGCCTAAGGTAACTAACCAGGTGGTAAATAGATGAGTTTGGATTTGAATTCAGTCTTTCTGACTCCAAGCTCAGTATTCTATCAACTGTGATGGAAGTGGACAACTGACCTATTCACAGAAGCAACACATGTAACCCAGCAACTTCCAACATTTTCTTATTAAACTATTGCATAAATGAGGTGGAGTATATTTTATTTAGAATAAGATTCAACCAATCTACAAAGCAGCAGTTTCAAAATATAGTCTCAATTAGGTGAACATATAGATGGGTAGCCCCAAAGAAGAAAATATTACCCTTAGTTTTATTCACAATTACAACTATAGTTCAAAAGGATCCATACTTCAGTGAATTTCCCCTTGATATTCAGCTAGGAGACCCAATTAATTACAAGCAATAATATTTATTAAAATTACATAGTAAGAATAGTATTTATAAAAAAATTCTTCCCCAAATTCCATAGTATACTCTTGAAAAAATAAACATAAGTTATAAGATTGAACACATATTTAGAGTACAATAGTAAAGTACATATATAACAAATATAGGTGACCAAGATAGTTTACACCTCTATAAATATCAAGCCTTGATGTTCTTTCTTGTAAAACCTGCACATTGGTCTGCCCTAGGAACAGTGTCTCTCCAGTTAAGCTCTCAGAATCTCCTTTTGTATGCTTTCTTCTTCTTCTTCTTCTTCTTCTTCTTCTTCTTCTTCTTCTTCTTCTTCTTCTTCTTCTTCTTCTTCTTCTTCTTCTTCTTCTTCTTCTTCTTCTTTCTTCTTTCTTCTTCTTTCTTCTTATGGCTTCTTCGGCTTCTTCTTTTTCTTCTTCTTCTGCTGTTTCTGCTTCTTTTTCCACCTTTTGTGTACACCTTGCATACATACACATTATACACATTATTAATCATGTTAAGAGAGAAAAATCAGAGCAAAAGGGAAAAACCATGGGAGAGATTTAAAAAAAAAAAACAGGAAAAAAGTGAACATAGCATGTGTTGATTTAGGTATTTTTCTGGATGTAGATGGCATTTTATGTCCAAAGTCTGTTGGGATTGCTTTGGATCATTGAACCACTGAGAAGAACCAGGTTTTCCATAATTGATCATCATATATTCTTGCTGTTATTGTGTACAATGTATTCCTCATTCTGTTTGTTTGATTCAGCATCGATTTGTGATTCTCTATGCTTCTTGATATCTGTTTCTGCATTTTTTGTGGCCAAATGAATTCCTTGAAATGTCTTCATTAACTCAATTTGACTATTCTATGTTTATGTGTCTAAAGAAAGTTTTTCTGAAAGCTCTCTGCTAGACGTACTTTCTACTACTGACTCTCTTCTCTGGGCCAATGGAATAGGGAGAGAGTAGAATGAGAAAAATGCACTCCTTGCCTCTTGTCTTGATGTAGAGCTTGCACAACATCTAGTAGCCAAAATTCTCTTCTAATTCTATGAGGGAGAACTCTTTTATATTTTAGAAGGGATATTTGTTGTTACTGATGATGTTCATTCATTTCAGTTGTGTCTGTCTTTTGCCATCCTATTTGGGGTTTTCTTGGCAGGTACTGGAGTAGTTTACCACTTCCTTCTCCAAGTCATTTTGTAGATTAGGTACTAAGGCAAATAGGGTTAAGTGACACACACACAACTACTGAATGTCTGAGGCTGGAGTTAAACTCAGGAAGATGAGTCTTCTTGATTCCCAGCTCAGTGTTCTAGCCACTGTGTCACCCAGTTGATCTGTGAAAGGATAAGAGATTGTCAAAAACTTTTTGACCCTCTTTAACATGTTAATAGTTCATTTTTTTTTGTTTTCCTTTTCCTTTCTACGATTATGTGAACTTCTTAAAGGGGAGAAACTCTATCATCTCCACAACAAAAGCAAAAATTCATAATCCTTCATAGAGTCAGGCCATTTTTTTTCTTTTTTTTTTTAATTATAACTTTTTATTGACAGAACATATGCCTGGGTAAATTTTGCAACATTATCCTTTGCATTCACTTCTGTTCCGAATTTTCTCTTCCTTCCCTTACCCCCCTCCCTTAGATGGCAGATAGTCTTATACATGTTAAATATATTAGAGTATATCTTAGATACTATATATGTGTGCAGAACTGTACAGTTCTCTTGTTGCACAAGAAGAATTAGATTCAAAGGGTAAAAATAACCTGGGAAGAAAAACAAAAATGCAAGTAGTTCACATTCATTTCCCAGTGTTCCTTCTCTGGATATAGCTCATTCTGTCCATCACTGATCAATTGGAACTGAATTAGATCTTCTCTTTGTTGAAGTTATCCACTTCCATCAGAATACATCATCATACAGTACTGATGTTGAACTCAGCATCAGTTCATGTAAGTCTCACCAAGCCTCTCTGTATTCATCCTGCTGGTCATTTCTTACAGAACAATAATATTCCATAACATTCATATACCACAATTTACCCAACCATTCTCCAATTGATGGGCATCCATTCATTTTCCAGTTTCTAGCCACTACAAAAAGGGCTGCCACAAACATTTTGGCATATACAGGTCCCTTTCCCTTTAGTATCTCTTTGGGATATAAGCCCAGTAGTGACACTGCTGGATCAAAAGGTATGCACAGTTTGATTATATTTTGGGCATAATTCCAGATTGCTCTCCAGAATGGTTGGATTCGTTCACAACTCCACCAACAATGCATCAGTGTCCCAGTTTTCCTGCATCCCCTCTAACATTCATCATTACTTTTTACTGTCATCTTAGCCAATCTGACAGGTGTGAAGTGATATCTCAGAGTTGTCTTAATTTGCATTTCTCTGATCAATAGTGATTTTAAACAACCTTTCCTGTGAGTAAAAATAATTTCAATTTCATCATCTGAAAACTGTCTGTTCATATCCTTTGACCATTTATCAATTGGAGAATGGCTTGATTTCTTATAAATTAGAGTCAATTCTCTATATATTTTGGAAATGAGGCCTTTAGCAGAACCTTTAACTGTAAAAATGTTTTCCCAGTTTATTGCTTCCCTTCTAATCTTGTTTGCATTAGTTTTGTTTGTACAAAGGATTTTAATTTGATATAATCAAAATTTTCTATTTTGTGATCAATAATGATCTCTAGTTCTTCTTTGGTCACAAATTTCTTCCTCCTCCACAAATCTGAGAGATACACTATCCTATGTTCCTCCAATTTATTTATAATCTCGTTCTTTATGTCTAAATCATAGACCCATTTTGATCTTATCTTGATGTATGATCTTAAGTGTGGGTCCATGCCTAATTTCTGCCATACTATTTCCCAGTTTTCCCAGCAGTTTTTGTCAAATAGTGAATTCTTATCCCAAAAGTTGGAATCTTTGGATTTGCCAAATACTAGATTGCTATAGTTATTGATTATTTTGTCCTGTGAACCTAACCTATTCCACTGATCAACTAATGTATTTCTTAGCCAGTACCAAATGGTTTTGGTGACCACTGCTTTATAATATAGTCTTAGGTCGGGTACAGCTAGGCCACCTTCATTTGATTTTTTTTTTTCTTTAATTCCCTTGACATTCTTGAGCTTTTGTTCGTCCATATGAATTTTGTGTTATTTTTTCTAGGTCATTAAAATAGTTTCTTGGGAGTCTGACTGGTATAGCACTAAATAAATAGATTAGTTTAGGGAGTATTGTCATCATTATTATATTTGCTTGGCTGATTATCCAAGAGCACTTACTATTTTTCCAATTATTTAAATCTGACTTTATTTGAGTGAAAAGAGTTTTGTCCTTTTGCTCATGCAATTCCTGACTTTCCTTTGGTAGATGGATTCCCAAATATTTTACACTATCAACGGTTATTTTGAATGGAATTTCTCTGTGTATCTCTTGCTGTTGGAATTTGTTGGTGATGTATAAAAATACTGAGGATTTATGTGGATTTATTTTGTATCCTGCAACTTTGCTGAACTTCTTCTAATTATTTCTAATAGCTTTTTAGTAAAATCTCTGATGTTTTCTTAAGTATACCATCATATCATCTGCAAAGAGTGATAATTTGTTTTCCACATTACCTACTATAATTTCTTTAATCTCTTTTTTGACTCCTATTGCTGAGGCTAGTATTTCTAATACAATACTGAAAATAATGGTGATAGTGGGCAACCTTGTTTCACTCCTGGTCTTACTAGGAATGAGCCAGGCCATTTTTAACTTACTTTTTTAAAAATTTAATTTTAGTTTTTGTCTAAGGGGCAGCTAGGTGTTGTTGATAGAGCATTGTGCTTAGAAACAGGAAGACTCATTTTCATAAATTCAAATCTGTCTTCAGACAGGTACTAACTGTGTGACCCTGGGCAAGTTAGTGAACCCCTTTTGCCTCAGTTCTTCATCTATAAAATGAATTTGAGAAGGAAATGGCAAACCACTCCAATATCTCTTCCAGAAAAACCTCAAATGGGATCACAAACTTAGACACAGCTGACCAACAATAGCTTTCTACCTACTAAAAGTGACCATTGGTAAAGTATTTAATTTCTTGATAGCCCCTGAAGTCAGGTTTGTTAGCATGAAGATGTTTTCTGGGATTTTAAGTAGTTATTGATCCATTAGTAATATAATAGAATTAACTTCTGTTGTTGATCATTAAAAGAGAAAATAGTAATCAATAAAATTTTGCCTAAATCTTGTTGCTACTATATTATGCTACTCTATTATGCTTGTCACAAGCTACTGCTCTTAAAAGATATCTTCTCACTATAAGATGTGAAAGTTGTGCCTAGCTAGAAAATACAAGATGGCATTGCTACTTATACCTTATTTGCTATTACTCTTTGGTACATTATTGAAAGAAGCAATTGTACAATAAGTGACAATCACTTGCTATTGTTACAATTATTGAGATTTTCCACAACTACCTTGACAATTTGAATTGAATACCAACCTTTAGTGATACTCTGTTTTTAGGCTTACACATATATGGTTATTTTATGATACACATAGAACTGTAATATGAGCTTCAGTGTCCAAGATGATAAACTTGCTTATCAGCCTAGAAAAGAACTATTGAATTCTGATATTCTGTCATTTCCCACCATGACTCTTAAGTTACATTGTGCTACTTCCACAGGAAATTCTGATGTTACAAAACTTCCTTTACATAGTATTTCTTAAATTAAAATATGAGGTTATGGATTGACTTGTTTTGAACTACTGAAAAAGGAAAGAATAACTCACAAAGAAACTTATATGATTAATTCAAGTCACTTATAATCATGAATATTACTTATTTTCCAATAAAATTATCTTGGGCATATAACACAGTATTTTAAAGAATTTTTTATATGAAAATATTGGCCAGAAACTATATCTATTGACTTAGAATGGATTATAATATTGAGAAGGAATAGAACATGCCAAGCTTTTTAAAATAGTTCGTTGAAGATACCAACTCTTCTAGGGGGAATTTGCCAAGAATCACAGTCATGAATTTATGTTAATTTTGCAAAACCATTCAAAGAAAATAATTTTATTTTCATAGATATCTTATAATAGCTCCAAAATACTTCCAGTATTGTTCTTAATATTTACTAAAAATAAAAATTCTGTGAAACATATTTCTAGATACTACTATCCCTGACAATGAAGACATTGAAGACATATATGAATAGAATCATATTTGAACTGTCACAATTTTGCCTTGTCACATGCAAATAAATTGTCAGATTAAAAGATTGTTGTGGACTACTAAAGATGCCCTGGAACATATATCTGAAGTAGTTTGAGCAACAAGATTTAGGCAAAATGTCATTGATTACTATTTTCCCTTTTAATGGTCAAATAACAGAAGTTAATTCTATTATATTACTAATGTACTAAAAGACTCCTTATTCTCTCCATTTATATTATTAAAACCTGAAACATGACAAACCAAAAAAAGCAACAAGAAAACATCTTTGTAGCTGGAAAACAAATGGACTACAGCTTGAAGAATTAACTTGGATCATGGTACAATAACTTTGAGGTGGGTTAACAAATCAAACAAAACCTTATAAAAACAATAGGAGAAAACAGAATGGTATTTTTATCAGCCATGAAAGGGAGATACAAAATGTAGACTGGAAAATTCTTAAAGGACATTCCTGTCTTATGGGGAGACAAATGTAAAGCATAAATGTGATCCAGAGTCATAGAAGATATCCTGGATAAAGTCTACAAAGGAGAAGAATTCTTGATGCATAATATCTATGGATGTTCCTTTTTGTTTATTTGCCTACTATATCATCTCAAAAATAAAAAAAAAAGTTTAATATTCAAAGGGAAAATGCTCTTACAAACAAACCTTATCAAGTATATGACTTAGGTGGCTTAGAGAATCATTTTTAAAGGTTTAATTTTTTTGCCCTTTTACTGCAGAGAGGTCTATAGATTTATTCTGTAAGCTCAATAAACAGAACCAAATACAATAAATAATAGTCATTGTTTATAAAATACTTTAAAGCATGTAAATTGTTTTTAAAAATACTGACTCATTTTATTCTCACAGTCTGACTGTTCGGTGCTATGGTTATCATGCCCATTTTACAGATGTGGAAACTGAGGTAGACCTTAAGTGAATTGCTGAGTCATATGTAGCAAATACCTGAGACACAATTTGAATTCAGATCTTCCTAACTCCAATTCCAATGTATTGTAATTGAAATGACAGGGTCTTTTTCCACACAATATTCAGAGTATAGGTGATACTCCTGCTTCATATTAATTCTTTATTAAAAATATTATTGCTTTCCAAAACTTCCACAGCACTTTCATGTTACTAAAACCTCATGTAAGGGGCTACAAAGGCTAACTATTTAATCAAGTTCTATAACTTGGCTAATATCCTTGGTAAATTATTATTATATTTCTTAAGTACTATGTTTTACACTAGGAAAAATAGTTAATAATTGCTCCATTTGTTAATAGTTCTCTTCTTTTTTTTCTTATTATAATAACTTTTTATTGACAGAACCCATGCCAGGGTAATTTTTTACAACATTATACCTTGCACTCATTTCTGTTCCGATTTTTCCTCTCTCTCCCTCCACTCCCTCCCCTAGATGGCAAGCAGTCCTATATATGTTAAATATGTCGTAGTATAATAGTTCTCTTCTTGACAGAAGTTCTTGAGTATAATGGAAAAAATATTGAGCCAAAGTTCAATTCCTGAGTTTGATACTTATTGCCCATGTTATTCTGAATAAACTCCTTATGAAAACTACTCATCTGTAAAAATAAGGGATTTGTATAATATACCTTATACAATGACTTCCTGATTTAAAAATTTATGGTGGCATAATTCTATCTCAATAAATAGTCTTGGGAATAGAAAACTCAGGGAAAGCAAAATTAATGGCTTTCCTAACTACTTTGTCCTGATCTCAGACAGTAGCAGACAAGTCACAATCCAGGTAACAATTAAATACTTTAAGTGGTCTTTGAAACCATTCATCACTCCAGCGAAATAGATTTCAACACTTTGAGCCTTAGAAGTAGGTTTCATGAGTTTCTGTAAAATACCTGGGAAAAAAAAGACTTACCCAGTAGCCAATAATACTGAAATGAAGTTCTCGGTTTAGAATAATATGCTTAATCTTCAGCAGAAATGAGACATATATTGAGATATTGTAAAAAAAAAAAAAAAAAAAAAAGAACAATATCATTTAAACATACCTTTATATTTCTGACAAATTTATATACTGCAATATTTTGGATTGTAATTGATTTCCATTTCTACCTTATTTTAAATTAGTATTTATCAACTGTTCTATCACTTTGTTTCTGATGTAAAGAGTGGATTTGTTCCTCTTTCTTATTAATAGCAGAATGCCTTGATAAAGCCTGCCACTTCTAGAAAGCCAATGCATCTATTATAATCCATACAATTATTTAATCCCTGAAGTATGTTTTATGTTTTGAGTACCTGAGATATTTCTTGGCCTAGTTCCACTTGTAACTTTGGAGATGATTCTTAGGCAGTTTGAATTTTTAAAAATTCTGATAGAAGAAACTTTACTTCTTGGGTATCTTTTAGGGTTAATGCCGTCCAAGTATATATCCAATGTTCTTGAATGGTAATTTTCAATTTGTGTGTAGTTGGTTGGAGAAACTAGAAAATGTTGAAAGTCATGGCTAAAGATAAACCTCACTAATCACTTACATATCATTTACAAGGTCTCAAAGGAATTTCCCACAGATTCTGTCTTCATTGCCTTTTGAGATTATGCTTCTGGTGTCACAAATCACAGCATCTTACAAGTCTTCTAGACCTGTTTCTGCTAAAACAAGAATCATTCCTACCAAATGATTAGAACCATAGTTGGAACAAATCACAACTAGTTTCAGGTTGAGGCCTTTTGTCCAATACACTGTGTTTTACTGTTAATGTCATTTCAGATTTTAAGCAACACTCTGACTCCTCTCCTAGTAAGGAAGATCTACTTTTCACCAGGACACAGCATTGTAGATCAAACATCATGAGTGGACTGAAAGTGGTCCCATTCTCTCCTTCCATCATCAATTCAGGTGATTTGCCCTCAATCTATCTTTCTGTTTGTACTTGTGACACATCTAACTACTTAGGTCTACAGTAAGGAGAACCTGTTCTTGAAGACCTTTCTAGAGGTTTAGAGGATGTAGGGCATCTAATACTACCCCTCAAGAAGATGAACAAGGAGATCACATTAATATGAGATAATTCTCTGCACAGGACTAGAGAGAGTCAGTATTTTAAAATGTTATGAATCATGATACTCCATTAATATTGGCTCAAAATGATGAAACCCTCTAGATGTAGCATAGAGTCTTTTGAATATACCGAAGAAAAAGGGGAGAATGGGAAATTATCCTTATTAAACCAAAGTTATTTTTTTCTTAAATAATAGCCAAATCTATACTGAACACATATTGTATTAAGGAATCAAATGAATAGATTCCCACAAAGCAAGAATAGCAATGTTGAAAATCACTATTATGTTTTCATTATTTGGAACTCTAGAACACCTTAGTTCAAATAAGACTCTATCATTGACTACTTGGATGATCATGAAAAAGCCATTTTACCCCCTCTGTGGTTTAGTTATAACATGAATAAAATGAAGAGATTTGACCAAGATGATGTGTAAGGTAACTTCCAGATTTCAGTCTCTAATACTGTGACATTATGAGCCACTAGAAGGGATGATAACATGTTAACTTTAGAACTGAAATTAGATAGACGGAGGCAAGAATGGATATATGAAATACAGAAGACACTGGGATGAATGAGAGAGCTTTTAGAACAGTTTCAGATTTAATTCCCTGAACTATATCCCAACATGTCCTTGAATATAAAACTTCCCTCATAAGAGTAGCAAGACCAGTTCAGAATATGAAAAGAGATGTTCCCAACAATGTTTATAACTTCAAGAATATTCTATATTTTACTTGATCCTCTCTACTTATGGTAAAGAGAAATGGGAAAGCAGTTCTATGTCTATAGTCTTTATCTCTTAGAACTTGATATATCCATCTAATAATCCCCCCACTCCACAAAAATATCTAAAAATGATTTTGTATACCTGTATCAATGTTTATATTATTTGTAAATATAGACTTGCTTTATAGAACAGCAATTCTTTGAAGGCAGGAACTGTTTCATTTTTATTTTCATATGACCAAAGCAGAGCACATCTGAAACACAGCAAATTCTCCAATAATGTATGCTAATGAATTGGTTATCTAACCTCTCCTTGAAGACCTAGTCAAGTGAAACCCATTACCTCTTAAAGCAAGCTATTACACTTTTGGATTGCTCTTATTATTAAGAAGTAATTTCTTATACGAAGGCTTAAACTTGTCTCTTAGGAACTTTCACCCATTTTTGCTAGTCAACTTAGCAATCTTTCAAATATTTGTCATATCTAATATGTCATATTTGTCTTTATTTCTTATCATGATTACTATATCCTGGATACTCTCCTGATTCTCAAAATCTTTTTTTTTTTTTTATATAGTTCCCAGAATGGAGTATTTCAGATTAGGTCTGACTAAGGGAGGAGAACAAAGGCGGTATCCATTTACTAGTACTCTCTTAAAGTAGCATAAGATTGTATTCATTTCGTTGGCTGTTGAATAACACCATTACTTTATATTATATATAGTGATATACTTTATATCACTAAAATCCTAAGATCTTTTTCATATGAACTACTAGCACTATATCCCTCATCTTGAATTTATAAATATTATTTTTGAAGACAAGAATAAGACTTTCTATTTTTATATTTATCTGTCAGATTTGGCCCAAGTTCCTTGCTTGATAAGATCTTTTTATATACTGAGTGCCATCCAAGGTATTAGCTATTCTTCTCAGCAGCATATAATGTACAGATCTGATAAGCATGTAGGACTTTGTCAAAATCTTGGGGAAAACATCAACTATCCCAAGATTAAGCATGGACACTTAGGGAACTTATCCAGCAAGTAACTTCCAAGTAAGTTAAAAGCACTGATGGATAAAATCCTGAATTTACTTATCTTGTCCACTTCTTTCTATTTTTTTTAATTTAATAGCCTTTTATTTACAGGATATATACATGGGTAACTTTACAGCATTAACAATTGCCAAACCTCTTGTTCCAATTTTTCACCTCTTACCCCCCCACCACCTCCCCTAAATGGCAGGATGACCAGTAGATGTTAAATATATTAAAATATAACTTAGATACACAATAAGTATACATGACCAAAACATTATTTTGCTGTACAAAAAGAATCAGACTCTGAATTATTGTACAATTAGCTTGTGAAGGAAATCAAAAATGCAGGTGTGCATAAATATAGGGATTGAATTCAATGTAATGGTTTTAGTCATCTCCCAGAATTCTTTTTCTGGGTATAGCTAGTTCAGTTCATTACTGCTCCATTAGAAATGATTTGGTTGATCTCGTTGCTGAGGATGGCCTGATCCATCAGAACTGGTTATCATCTAGTATTGTTGTTGAAGTATATAATGATCTCCTGGTCCTGCTCATTTCACTCAGAATCAGTTCGTGTAAGTCTCTCCAGGCCTTTCTGAAATCATCCTGTTGGTCATTTCTTACAGAACAGTAATATTCCATAATTTTCATATACCACAATTTATTCAGCCATTCTCCAACTGATGGACATCCATTCAGTTTCCAGTTTCTAGCCACTACAAAAGGGCTGCCACAAACATTCGTGCACATACAGGTCCCTTTCCTTCTTTATAATCTCTTTGGGATATAATCCCAGTAGTAACACTGCTGGATCAAAGGGTATGCACAGTTTGATAACTTTTTGAGCATAGATCCAAACTACTCTCCAAAATGGTTGGATTCGTTCACAACTCCACCAACAATGAATCAATGTCCCAGTTTTCCACATCCCTCAACAATCATCATTATTTTTTCCTGTCATCTTAGCCAATCTGACAGGTGTGTGGTAGTATCTTAGAGTTGTCTTAATTTGCATTTCTCTGATTAATAATGACTTGGAGCATCTTTTCATATGACTAGAAATAGTTTCAATTTCTTCATCTGAGAATTGTCTGTTCATATCCTTTGACCATTTTTCAATTGGAGAATAAGCTGATTTTTTATAAATTAGAGTTAATTCTCTATATATTTTGGAAATGGGGCCTTTATCAGAACCTTTGACTGTAAAAATATTTTCCCAGTTTATTGCTTCCCTTCTAATCTTGTCTGCATTAGTTTTGTTTGTACAAAAACTTTTCAGTTTGGTATAATCAAATTTTTCTATTTTGTGATCAGTAATGATCTCTAGTTCTGCTTTGGTCATAAAGACCTTCCCCTTCCACAGGTCTGAGAGGTAAACTATCCTATGTTCCTCTAATTTATTAATAATTTCATTCTTTATGCCTAGGTCATGAACCCATTTTGACCTTATCTTGGTGTACGCGTTAAGTATGGATCAATGCCTAGTTTCTGCCATATTAGTTTCCAATTTTCCCAGCAATTTTTATCAAACAGTAAGTTCTTATCCCAAAAGCTGGGATCTTTGGGTTTGTCAAAGACTAGGTTGCTATATTATTGACTGTTTTATCCCTTGAACCTAATCTATTCCACTGATCAACTAATCTATTCCTTAGCCAATACCAAATAGTTTTGGTAACTGCTGCTCTATAATATAATTTTAGATCTGGTACAGCTAAGCCACCATCATTTGATTTTTTCATTAATTCCATGAAATTGTTGACCTTTTGTTTTCCATATGAACTTTGTTGTTATTTTTCTAGGTCATTAAAATAGTATTTTAGAGTCTGATTGGTATAGCGCTAAATAAATAGATTAGTTTAGGTAATATTGTCATCTTTATTATATTTGCTCGCCCTATCCAAGAGCATTTAATATTTTTCCAATTGGTTAGATCCGACTTAATTTGTGTGAAAAGTGGTCTGTAATTTTGCTCATAAAGTTTCTGATTTTCCCTTGGCAGATAGATTCCTAAATATTTTATATTATCAGTAGTTACTTTAAATGGAATTTCTCTTTGTAACTCTGACTGTTGGATTTTGTTAGTGATATATAAGAATGCTGATGACTCATGTGGGTTTATTTTATAACCAGCAACTTTGCTAAAGTTGTGGATTATTTCTATAACTTTTAGCAGAATCTCTGGGGTTCTCTAAGTATACCATCATGTCATCGGCAAAGAGTGATAATTTGGCTTCCTCATTGCCTATTCTTATTCCTTTAATCTCTTTCTCAGCTCTTATTGCTATAGCTAGCGTTTCTAATACAATATTAAATAGTAACGGTGATAGTGGGCAACCTTGTTTCACTCCAGATCTTATTGGGGAATGGTTTCAGTTTGTCTCCATTACATATGATGCTTACTGATGGTTTTAAATAGATGCTGCTGATTATTTTAAGGAAAAGTCCATTTATTCCTATACTCTCAAGTGTTTTTAATAGGAATGGATGTTGGATTTTATCAAATGCTTTTTCTGCATCTATTGAGGATGATCATATGGTTTTGTTAATTTGGTTATTAACATGGCCAATTATATTGATAGTTTTCTAATATTGAACCAGCCCTGCATTCCTGGTATAAATCCTACTTGATCATAGTGTATTATCTTGGAGATGATTTTCTGTAGTCTTTTTGCTAATATCTTATTTAAGATTTTAGCATCAATATTCATTAGGGAAATTGGTCTATAATTTTCTTTCTCTGTTTTCAAGCCTACCTGGTTTGAGTATCAAGTTACCATGTCTGTGTCATAGAAGAATTTGGTAGGACTTCTTCATTCCTATTTTATCAAATAATTTATATAGCATTGGGGCCAATTGTTCTTTAAATGTTTGGTAAAATTCACATATAAATCCATCTGGTCCTGGGGATTTTTCTTAGGGAGTTGTTTAATTGCCTGTTCTATTTCTTTTTCTGAAATGGGACTATTCAAGCAATTTACTTCTTCCTCTGTTAGTCTGGGAAGTCGGTATTTTTGGAGGTAGTCATCCATTTCACTTAGGTTATCAAATTTATTGGCATAAAGTTGAGCAAAATAACTCCTTATTATTTCTCTAATTTCCTCTTCATTGGTGGAAGTTCTCCTTTTCATTTTTAAGACTACTAATTTCATTTTCCTCCCTCCTTTTTCTAATCAGATTTACCAAAGGCTTATCTATTTTATTGGCTTTTCATAGAACCAACTCTTAGTTTTATTAATTAGTTCAATAGTTTTTTTTTTTACTTTCAATATTTTAATTTCTCCTTTTAATTTTAGAATTTCCAATTTAGTATTTGATTAGGGGTTTTAATTTGGTCTTTTTTTAGTTTTTTTAGTTGCAAGCCCAATTTATTAATCTTTTCTTTCTCTGTTTTATTCAAGTAAGCCTCTAAGGATATAAAATTCCCTCTTATTACTGCTTTGGCTGCATCCCACAAATTTTGGTATGATGTCTCATCATTGTCATTATCTTGAGTGAAATTATTAATTGTATCTATAATTTGCTGCTTCACCCAATCATTCTTTAAGATGAGATTGTTTAGTTTCCAATTACTTTTTGGTCTATTTCCCCCTAACTTTTTGTTGAATGTAGTTTTTATTGCATCATGATCTGAAAAGAAAGCATTTACTATTTCTGCTTTCTTGCATTTAATTTTGAGGTCTTTATGTCCTAAAATATGGTCAATTTTTGAATAGGTTCCATGAACTGCTGAGAAGAAAGTATATTCCCTTCTATCTCCATTCAATTTTCTCCAAAGATCCAACATACCTAATTTTTCTAATATTCCATTTACTTCCTTAATTTCTTTCTTATTTGTTTTGTGGTTTGATTTGTCTAATTCTGAGAGTGCAAGGTTGAGATCTCCTACTATTACAGTTTTGTTGTCTATTTCTTCTTGCAACTCTCTTAACTCTCCTTTAGGAAGTTGAGTGCCATACCACTTGGTGCTATATATGTTTAATATTGATATTGCTTCGTTGTTTATGCTACCCTTTAGCAGGATGTAGTTACCTTCCTTATCTCTTTTAATTAGATCAATTTTACTTTTGCTTGATCTGAGATAAGGATGGCTACCCTCTTTTTGACTTCACCTGAAGCATAATAGATTTTGCTCCAAGCCTTTTACTTTTCTCTATATGCATCCCCTGGTTTAAATGTGTTCTTGTAAACAACATATTGTAGGGTTCTGACTTTTGATCCAGTCTGCTATCTGCCTCCTCTTTATGGGGGAGTTCATCCCATTTACATTTACGGTTAGAATTATTAAATCTGTATTTCCTGCCATCCTAATAACCCCAGATTGTGCTTTACTTATTCTTGCCTCCCCCAACCCTCTTTCCCCCTTTTAAACTTATGTATCCCTCTTGTATCATGATACTTATCCTCTTTATAATCCCTCCCTCCCCCTTTGAGGTCTTTCCCCTTCCTTCCCTTATTACTCTTTTTCTTTCTCTTTTCCTCTCCCCGTTTTTAATGAGGCGAGAGAATTTTCTCTAAAACAAATGTCAATTATTTTTCTTTTGAGCCAACTCTGATGAGAGTAAGATTCACAATGTTCCTCCCCCTCTCTAAATTCCCTCAGATATGATAAGTTTCCTTAGCCTCTTTAGCTGGATGTGGTTTCCCTCTTTTTATCCCTCCTTCCCACCTTATTCTGCCATCATCCCTTTTCCATATCTACTTCCCTTTTTATGTTATATCAGTACAATCAAATTATACATGTATTCTTTTGTATATCCACAACAGAAATACAATTCTCAAGAGTTATTTTTACCTTTTCTGCATCTCTTGAGTTCTATTCTTGGAGATCAAATTTTTTGTTTAGTTCTGGTTTTTCTTCAGAAACAAATCAGATTCATTTGTTTCATTAAATGTCCATCTTCTTCCCTGGAAGAAAATGCTCAGCTAGCTGGGTAGTTTATTCTTGGCTGCATCTCAAGTTCTTGTGCCTTTCAGATATCATATTCAGGCCCTTCTTTCCTTTAATGTAGAGGCAGCCAGATCTTGGGTGATCCTTATTGTGGCACCTCAGTATTTAAATGGTTTTGGCTGCTTGTAAAATTTTTTCCTTAATCTTATAGTTCTGAAATTTTGCCACAATATTCCTTGGGGTTTTATTTTAGGGGTTTCTTTCAGAAGGTGTTCGATGAATTCTTTCAATGCCTATTTTACCTTCTGATTCTATTACATCTGGGCAGTTCTCTTTGATGATTTCTTGTAAAATAGTATCTAGGCTCTTTTTTCATCATAGTTTCAGAAAGTCCAATAATCCTCAGATTATCTCTCCTAGATCTATTTTCCAAGTCTGTCGTTTTTGCAAGTAGATAATTCGTGGTTTTTCAGTTTGTCATTTTTTGTTTTTGCTTGACTGATTCTTGCTGTCTCAATGAATCATTAGTTTCAATTTGTTCAGTTCTAATTTTTAAAGAATTATTTTCTTCAATAGCTTTTCTTACTTCTTTCTGTATATGTCCAATTGAGTTTTGAATGTATTGTTTTGGTCTGTGGAATTTTTTCCATTTCACTAATTTTTTTTTAGTGAATTATTTTCTTTTCAATTCACAGATCCTACTTTCTTGCGTATTCTTTGTCTTTTCAATTCACGGATCCTACTTTCTTGCTATTCTTGTCTTTTCAATTACGGATCCTACTTTCTTGAGTTCTTTGTCTTTTCAGTTCACAAATCCTACTTTGTAGTGAATTCTTTATTTTTTCAATTCGTATTTCAGGAAGTTGTTGCTCTCTTGTAAGGCTTCTCTTTCCTTTCCCCATTTATCTTCTAACTCTCTTTTGAGACTTTTAATGGTCTCTTCTATGAGAGCATTATGTAAAGGAGGACAGTCTGATGCATTTTTGCTGTTTGAGGTCTCTTCAGGTTTGCTGACCTGCTCTTTTTCTGCATAGAAGCTGTCGATTGTTCTTTTCATCTTTTTATTCATGTTTTAAAGCCTTTAGGGTATGTCTCCTAGGCAAGGGGTTACCAGCTTCCTCTGCAGAGCAGGGAAAGATGTAAACCGATTTCCGGCTCCGAGGTATGGGAGTGCTCTGGGTGAGAGTTTTCCCTTCCCCCAAGAGGAAGTGGATTCAGCACTGGCTGAGCTACCAAACTGCTTAGTAGGGCTGAGTGGATTATCGATTGCCCTTGGCTAGAGACTAAGTGGTGAAAGTGTCACCGCCCCAGGCCGGAGCCTCTTGTGGGACTGTATTAGCAGCTGACCGCAGAACGCAGACCGCCACAAACTCTGCCCAGCGTCTCTGCCTGATGCAAATCGGCCCTGGAAAAGCTCTATGGCCCCAAGCAGAGCTCCCCACTGCACAGATTGGAGGCTAACCCGGGCTGCGTCCTCCTGCCGTTCAGGATCACAACTGCCCCAAGGAGAAGCCCCGTACTGCGGGTTGGGGCTGCACGCTTGTGCTGAGATCTGTGCCTTCACCCTTGGTTTGAGACTCTCCTCGGAACCTAATTTCTCTCCCAGTCTGTGCCGATCTCCCCCCTGGCCCCGGAACCAACCTTTTTTGGCGAGACTGCAGATTTTCTTCGGCCAGTGAGTTGTTCTACTTCTTATCTTTACGAATTGTAGCAGTCAAGACTATTTTTGAGGCTCGATATAATATTGATAAAGAGGGTAAGAGAAGAGCTTAGAAAGTCGCGTGTGTCTTCTCCGCCATCTTGGCTCCGCCCTGTCCACTTCTTTCTAACCTGCTCACAGAATAGAAATGGGACCCTTAAGGATAGCATGTTGACTCAGAAAACCACAAATTTACATTATATTGTATTATAGTTTGATTTATTTTGTTAAACATTTTCCGATTATATTTTAATATAATTAAATATATTTTAATATATTTAATGTTTCAGTGGCCCTAGCATTTGGTAATGGTGACTTTGATACATGTACATTTTGTCTCTCTCTGCAGAATGTGAACTCATTCAGGCCAGGAACACATATTTTGTACCATTTAGTACTTAACATAGTATCTGGCAAATAACAGGTAGTTGTATATGATTTTAATTGAATAATCAGAGGCTTACTTTTCTCTTCTCCTTCCTCTGAGTAGTTTACAATGGATAGTCTTTGGATCACTACTTATTTTTATTGATAGTATCAATAAATGAATGGGACAAATAATATCATCAAAAGAAACTTCAGATTCATTTTTAGGAATTCTGAAATTCTGGGCAGAAAACTGGAAACTTAGATTTAATATAAAGATGGAATATTTACTACTGATGCTGATTGAAGGAATAAAAAGACTATTCTTATGTGGAGATAAGGCAACAATAAAAAAGTAGAAGGCAACATTAATCTGGGCAGATGACTAGATGAGATGAAAAAAAGGTTATGAGGAAATCTGGAATCACAGTTTACTGTGTATTGCTTTTTGGTAAAAAAAAAAAATGTTTTAGCAAACCTAGGAATCTGCACAAACGAGAGTCACCAATGTGATATGAAGTTTCAGGGAAGAAACTGATGTCTGAATATAGAATGATGTAAATTATTCTCTCTTCTCTCTCTTTTCCACCTTTCCTCCCTCCCTTCCTCTCTCTCTCCCTTCCTCCCTCCCTCTCTCTCTCTCTCTCTCTCTCTCTCTCTCTCTCTCTCCTCTTTCTTCTTTCCTTTTTCTTCCTCCCCCCTCGTTTCTTTACACAAAATGACTAAAATGGAAATGCTTTACATGATTGCACATATATAATCTATATCAGATTGCTTACTACTTTGAGAGGGGAGAAAGGAAGGGAGAGGTAGAATTTAGAACTTAAAGCTTTAAAAAAAAAAAAACAAATGTTAAAAACTGTTTTTTACATTTTATTGGAGAAAATTAAGTATCATTTAAAAATCACAAAAAGAAATGAGAGTTGACCAACAATGTAATGGACTAAGAAAGTAGTGAGGAAGCAATTATCTAGGAATTCTTCTAGAAATGGTTTGATATTCATTTGTTGGGAATATTGTAGGATGTAATACTTCTCTGTTATAGACTGGACAAAATATCCCCCGAGTTTTCTTTCAGTTTTCATATTCTATGGTGTTAGGACCTACACTCTTATCCTTGACTATGTTCTTTATTTCTCTTTTTTATTTCACATATTACCACCTCCCTTCTTGCCTTTTTCACCATTATCTAGGTCTCTCTACCTTTCCTAGTTGCTACCAGGAATCATGTGGTTATTTTCTGACTTCTGTGATAGATGTAAACAATGATAACTAATATCAAACTCTAAGGTCAATGAAAAAAAAAATGAAGTTCCAAAGATTATTTGAGCAAGAACAACTTGTAAATGAAAAGTGGGTAACTTCTTAAGATGCCCATTTTGAAAGTATAATACTTATTGTATTGCTTAAAATGTAGGATGACCCTGAATGAATATACTATGAAATTGTGTTATCCTTAAAAAGAAAAAAAAAGGGAGGGGAATCCATATGGCATATACATACATACATGCATATATATAATATATATATATATATATATATTATATATATATATATATATATATATATATATACATATATATATACACACATATACACCAAATACATACTTACATATATATTTATGTAGTTATTATGAAAGTTTAAAAAGTTATTTCAATTTAAAAATATATTTCTATTCACCAAACAATTCATTTACCACCTATAAACACTGTGGTGAATAGTAGGAATGAAAAAAATATTGTCCTGAAGGAACTATTGATCTTTTAAACATTTGTCATTACTTCTCTCTTTTCTTTCATCAGTTTTGTTGTCCTTTTTTTTTTTTTTTTTTTTGATTTTACCATAAGATCTTCCCATATGAGTCCACTCTTTACTATGTTATACTTTGTCTATACTTTAAAACTCTTTTTAACTTAATGGTAAATCTGCTTAAATTCAGCAAAGGGCTTTTTAACTCATATTCATTTTCCTTGTGTTCTCAGGATATATAATTATATTAAAAGTTTTCAATTTAAGTATTATGAAAAATTCTCTGAACCTACAGAGGTATTCTGAAAGTATAAATCCAAATCGCCATTATAAAAACTACAGTTAATGGGGGACAGTTACAATTCTTGCTAAATTGATCATTAAATTCAGCTGACTTCAATATGATAAATTACAAATGGCCAGCTATAGGAGTATAATGGGCCAGCAATTGCTAGTGCTTAAAGGTACAATGGTTTGACTATTGCCAGGTTTTGAAATATTTATAATTCAAATGGTTCTTTTCCAATATAACTCATTTAATTTGAAGAAGCCTTATTGATATTCTGCAGTGAGGGACTGTCACAAAGTCAGGGCAGAGGTGTCATTTCTAGCTTTTCACCCCCAGAGGTCAGTACAGAGGGAAGAAATAGGACCAGAAGCATTCAGGTCTTATGAAATTTACCTCACAGAGGATGACAAAGATCAGCTTTGAAACTGCCTAAAATATTAAATAGGAATTTAAACTCCTTGTGATATAATTTCCAATGACCTTGGAAGAAATTACCTGCTAAGATTTTATTGTTTAAAATCAAGTAAGTCTTTTCTGAGTAGTACAATTTAAAACCATAATGAATTTTCATTTAAAAGATTTAGATATTATGAAACAAAGAAGATGGCATTTTTGATATTACTATTAAATAAGGAATGATATTCAGTAAACCCAGAAGAGACAATTCAGTCTACTGGGGATAGTCAACTGGTAACAATGTTTTTGCAAAAATGAGTTTCAAAGTTAATAGTTTTCTTTTGAAAGCTTTGTTAAGGGCAGTCACTAATTTGAATGAAATTCCCATGTCCATTTATCTTCAGAAGCTGAAATGTTTTTATTCTGTCTTATTCATTTACATAGAGATACTGAATTATGGCCTAGAAAGTCCAAATTCTTTATTTAAAGCCAACAAAGCACAAACTAAAATTATCAAGTATAAATGTACATGAGATCTACTAAAAGTCATTTGGCCTTGATAGTTCAAAATATAGGTTTTTAAGCTGCAACAAAAATCAAAGGATTAGTCTGTTTCAAGTGTGAAAAGATACAAATAAAAATTATGAGAGTAGTTAACATATAAGAGACTGTCAAAACTAAAAGTCAAATAATGCATGTATAAAAATACACACAATACAAGCACACACACAAAAAGGAGGGTCATTATTTTTCTATCCTCTACTTCCAAATATCTCTTCTGTACTCTTAGGTTTTGAAAAAAAAATATTTCTTCACTTGTTCTGATATCTAGGTTCAAAGAGTAATTTTTGAACTTTGAGATAATTGATTGTATGAGTGCTGGAAGAGGGAAGGACAGGATGAAATAAGGATTTTTTCTTTCCAGAAGTGAACTAGAGATTCATGACCAAGGAATTCAGGGCCTTTCTTTCTTGGAAACATTCAGGTTAATCAGTCAGTCAGCCAACAAACATTTCTTATGTGGTATTCAGAGTCCTAGGCAAAAGTTAATGTTGAAATCTTTCATAGATAGGAGCACACATAGCTCTACTCTGGCCCTGAGGATTCACAATAGGCCCCACAAGATTCCATCAGTTGAAATTAGGCAAGATGATGAATCAATTAATTCATGTGGTAAAATAATGTTGAGACTTAAGAAAGAAAAGGGCAGTGATCCAGCCCAAGATAGTTCCCACTTCATCTTATACTGTGTCATTGCTTAAGACACCAAGAAGGCTTGGTCTACTTATGAAGTAAACCCAACACAAGAATTTCTCCATTATGAGAGGATCCATAGCCCAGAAAGCATCATGTGGGACAAAAGTAGCATCATCTAATCTGATTGAATCAGAACTAGGCATATGCTTGTTCCCAAACTGTCTCCAGGAATTCATAGTACTAATTATAATTAGCACTATGGACAAGTCAGTAAATTAATTAAAATTTTTAAAGTTCCTACTATGTGCTAAGGATTGTGTTCTGATAACACTTTGTTAAATAATTTAATTATTGTTAATTATTGTTAGTTCTTGGATATGAAATTTATTTTTGGATGGAACAACTATTATATCTTCTTTGTGCCATTTGTACTTTTTAGAATTTACTGACAACGCCATCCTGCAAGAATATCTGAATAAACTTCTACCTGCTTTTAGAAGAACCAATTGGACCAGAGTGTAATTTCAGAGGCTAGAAGATGGGATATTGGAAGACATAGGGTCCTGATTCAACTATAGCGGTGCTTTCTTTTTCTTAAATATAATTTATCTACTTTATTAAATATTTCCCAAATATATATAATTTTTAAAACATTTTTTAAACGTTAAGTTCCAAATTCTCTCCCTCCCACTATTTTTTTCTATCTCCTTGAGAAGTCAAATAATATATTGTTTATACATGTCAAATAATGTAAACATATTTTCAAAATAGCAATATTGCTAAAGAAAACATACACACATAAGAAAAAAAGATAATTAAAATGCATGCTTTAATCTGAACTCAGAGTTTATCAGTTCTCTTTCTGAAAGTAGATTTTTATCATGGACACTGAAATTATCTTGGATCATTATTTTGATCAAGTGGTTACGCCTTTCATAGTTGATCATCCTTATAATATTGCTGTTATATGTATAATCTTCCCCTGGTTTTGTTCACTTCACTTTGTATTAGTCCATATGAATTCTTCCAAATTGTCTTGAACCCATCATAGTCATCATTTTTTATAAATAACAACATCCCATCACAATAATATAATACAACTTTAATCGACAAATTGTCATTCTGCAGTTGATGGATTTCCCCTTGATTTCCAAAACTCTGTCCCCACAGAAAGGGTTGTTGTAAAATAAACAAACATATATATATATATATATATATATAAATAAATATATATATATATATATATATATATATATATATATATATATATATATATATATATTACAAATAGGCCCTTTCCCCTTTTCTTGGATCTTTTGGAATGCAGACCTAGTAGTGGCACTGATGGATCAAAGAGTGTGGTTTTATAGCTCTTTGGACACCATTCCATATTATTCTCCAGATTGGCTAGACTAGTTCACAACTCCACCAAAAGTGTATTAGTTTCCTAATTTTTCCATATCCCCTACAACATTTATCATTGTCCTTTGTTGTTCTGTTATCCAATTTAATAGGTATGCTGTGGTATTTTAGAGTTTTTGTTTTTTTTTAATTTATATAGCTCTAATCAATAATGATTTATTTATTTATTTATTTATTTTTGCTGAGGCAATTGGGACTTGCCCAGGGTCACAGCTAGGAAGTGTTAAGTGTCTGAGACCAAATTTGAACTCAGGTCCTCCTGACTTAAGGGCTGGTGGCTCTATCCACTGCTCCACCTAGCTGCCCCTGATTTAGAGCATTTTTTTTAAAAATTTGATTATTAATGGTTTTGATTTCTTCTGAAAAGCTGCCTTTTCATAAAGTTGGGCCATTTATGAATTGGGGAGTAGCTCATGTTTGTTTTTGTTGTTGTTTTTAACAAATTAATTTTTTCCTCATATATTTATAAAAGAAAGCTTTTTCAGAGAAATTTGCTGTAAAATTTTCCCAGCTTTCTTTTTTTTTTTTTTTTTTTTGTGAGTTATCAAGTGACTTGCTTAGGGTTATACAATTAGTAAGTATTGAACTTGAATCCTCCTAACTCCAAGTTCAGTGCTCTATCCTGGATACTCTCTCTAGCTACTCTATTTAAGTAATACTGATTGTATTTTTTGGGGGGGAAGCAAGGCATGACAATCAGGGTTAAGTAACTTGCCCAGGATCACACAGCTAATAAGTGTCAAATGTCTGAGATCAAATTTGAAGTTAGGTCCTTCTGACTACAGTCTGGGTCTTTATCCACTATACCACTTACCTGTTCCCTCTTTTTTTCCTTCTAATTTTGGCTTCATCATTTATTTATGGAAAACCTTTTATAATTTTATGTAATCAAAGGAAGTTCTTCAGTTATTTTCCTATGTGGCTAATTTTGCTTTATAAGGAGTTTTTCTTATGAGTAAATTTTTGTATATCTTTTTTTCCAGTTGGCTAATTCTGCTTTATAAGATAATTTATAAGACTTTCTTCCTGTCTTTTGATTTTTTTTTTTTGCTTCTTTCACTATTTAGAGTTTAGAGTTAGAGATAACTTGTTTCTTAAAATATTATTTCCTTCAGTATTTTTTGGGCTTTCTTTATCATGCTGTTGATTTTTAAAAATTTTTATTTTATCTATCTTTGTCTTTTCATCACTGTCATTTCTTCTCCATATTTTTTCCCTATCTCTCTAATTTGATTTTGGAAAATTGTGTTGATCTCTTCCAAAATTTCTCTTTGGACCTGAGATAAGTTGTCATTTTTCTTTCAGGCTTTGGATGTAGCTGTTTTGATTTGTGTATTTTTTTTCTAAATTTATGTTTTGATCTTCCCTGTCATCATAGAAAGTTACTATATGATCAGAATCTTTTTTATTGTTTGCTTTTTTTCTGGATATTTAGCTTTATATTAAAGTTAAGCTTTGCTGCTAGAGCAAAGGAGACAATCACAAATGTCAAGCTTCTATGAAACTGTTTCTAGAGCTAATTGTTGGGGTGTATCAAGCTTTTTCTTCTTCTAAGATTGTATGATTTAAGGACAATGTTTATTCTTCTCTTGGCCTGAATTCTGGCACTCTTTTTTGACCTGGAGCTATGAACAGCATCCTTGCTCCCTTGCAGTTGCCAACTCTAGTGTGCGAGTGATTCTTTTTACCCTAGAATTGTGACCTAGAATGGAAACCTGGATTTGAGTATGAGTAATGCAACAGAGTTTTGCATCTAATGCCAACAAAGGGACCCTCATGATCTCCTTCTGAATAGTTGTCTGATCCTCATACTGATGGTATATCAAGAGCTCTGAAAGCAGCCACTGACATTGGTACTGATTCTATTGTCCCTGATACCTGTTGCTAGTTTCCAGTGTTTTGGGCTCTACCACTGAAGTGAGCTCCACCTTCACCCCAGAGCAGTACATTTTGTCTATCAACCTTTTAAGTTTTCTTTGAATGGATAATTGTTTTATTCCATCCTTTTGTGAACTTTGCTGCTCTAGAATTTCTTTTTAGCTGTTATTTAAAGTTCTTTGGAGGGGAATTTGGGAGAGCTCAGAGAAGCCCCGCCTTTTCTCTGCCATCTTGTCTCTGCCCATTTCACAGCATTTTTTGTCAGATGGGGAATTCTTATCCCTAAAGCTTGGAGTTTTGATATTCTCAAACATTAGATTACCATGGGAATTTACTACTACATACAGTCTACCTCATCTATTCCACTCATCCACTACTTTATCTTAGCCAGTCACAGGTTATTTTCATAATTACCATTTTATATGATAGTTTGAAATTTGGTACTAGTAGGTCACTTCCTTCAAGGATTTTTTTTCCTATAAATTCTTTTGATATTTTTGACCCTTTGATCTTCTGGATGAATTTTATTATTTTTTTTCTAGCTCTGTAAAATAATTATAAAAATATTCTATTTATGCCAATATCAATTTAGATCTATGGAGTTGAGCTGGAAAATTAAAAACTGGGAATGGGAAAACATAGGAAAGATCTTTTTTCATCTCTTAGAGGGTTACAGTATAAGTTAAATTCTGAGAGACATAGAATGAAAAGTAGGCAGACTTTTGACCATGCTACACTCCTTTGAGTGAGGATGCAAGGAGTTCATCAAAGAAGGATACAGGTAAGAAAAGCACTTTAAAGCAGTTGAGGTTCAATAATGGAGGAGGAATAGCTCTTATGAATCACATTCTTCAAAATGAAAAAAAGAAAGATAGGTTCTGAAATTTACAGGTTGACATTTAAATTTGCTCAAAAGTTAGAGAACAAATTCTCAAACAGGTGTTTTAGGAGTACTGATTGAAAAAATAAACAAAGAAATAATGATCATTGAGAGTCAACACATCTTTGCCAAGAATAAATTATACCAAATAACTATTTTTAAATTTTTTTCAAGGAATTACTGATGCGTCAAAAGAAACTTGTAAATGTAATTCATCTGAATTTAGATATAATACTTGATAAAGCATTTCAATGTGCATTTTAAGACAAAATATAAAAAATTACTTTTATCAATTAATGGCCTAATATCAACCCTTTACTTGTTCATATAATCCCATTTCCTCCAATATCCTCCAACAAATTACCCCCTCTGTCTTGCCCACTTTTTCATTTATTTCAACTTTTTTCCTCTCTCCTGACTCATTTTATACTTAAGATATCTTAATTGTGTATGCCAAATATCTTCCCTATCCTAAAACAAAAAACAATCCCTGCTAACTATCATTTTATTTTTTCTATCCTAGTTAAACTCCTTGAAAAAGTCATTGTAGTTCATACTTACCTTTATTTTCTTCCTCTTCTTTTCTTAATCCCTTACAATCTGGTTTTTGACATAATGTTTTCATTTGAAAATGCTCTCTCCAAAGTTATTATCATTTATTTGCAAAATCGAAAGGCTTTTTCTCAACTCTTACTCTTCTTAACCTCTCTGCAGACAGTGTTGATCACTCTCTTCTCTGTAATATTCTTCTCTCTATGTTTTTAGGGTAACAGTCTCTTGACTTTCCTCTAGCTGTCTGACTGCTCCTTCTGTCTCCTTTGCTGAATTCTCTTCCAGATTATTCCCTCTTTTTTTTTGCTTTTATAAATAGCTCACTTAGTGCTCTCCTCAGCTCCTCTGTATTTAATCATTGTCTCTATGTTGATGATTTCCACATCTATGTTTCTTTCCTCAATCTTTTGGTGAACCTCAACCTCAAATCTCCAATTGCCTTTCAGACATCTTAAAATGAACATGCAGGAGATACCTTAAATTAAATATTTCTGAAAGAGAAATCATTTCCTAAATTCTCCTCACCACCACCTTCTCTCTTGTGAGTCAATACCACCCTCCTAATCCCTCAAGCTTATAATTTAGGAATCATTGTGAATTCTTCACCATCTCTCATTCCCATTTCCAAATTGTTGTCATGGCCTATTGATTTCATTTTTGCAATGTCTCTCAAATACTTCCCCTTATCTCTGCTGAAACAGCCCCCATTTTAGTATAGATCCATATTACCTTGTGCCTTGGTTATTATAATAGTTTACTGATGGGTCTGCTTTCCTCAAGTCTCTCCCTACTCCAATCTGTTCTTCCTTCAGAAATTTTTTTTTTAGGCACAAGTTTACTCATGTTACAATTAGTCAACTCTAGTCACTTCCTATTGTCTTTAGAAGCAAGTTGAAATGCCCTACTTGGCAGGCCCCTCATCCTGTATTTGCTTGCATGGCATATATTTGCACATTGTTTTCTGGATTAGAATGTAAACTACTTATGGGGCAGGAGCATCTTTAACTTCTTTCTGTATTTGAAGGGCCTAACTGAGTGCCTGATACATAGTAGATGTTTACTAAATAATTATTATTGATTGGTGGAACTTTGGGAATTATAGTTAGAGAAATGATTTTCAAAGAATGTGTCACTTAAAAGTTTAATGTCAAAGTTTAAATGTAATTACTTCAACTTTAGTAAGGCTATAATAGCAGCTCTATCCTTAGTGAAATAAAACCTGAAATAAAGGGAGAATAGAAAAAAGAGAAAGAAATGATGTTATTTCAAGGCTGAAGTAATAGATCCTTGAGGGACCACTGATGGGGAAACCTTCTTTGATGATAATTTAATACTTTAAATAAAAAAAAAAATTGAAAAACTGCTGATCTAAAGGATGGTTATGGGACTATATAATTGGTACTGTACTTTCTTCAAATTTTTATCCATAAATTTAAATAAATAAATAATGCATAAATCAGCCAAAAAGCATTTATGAAGTATGAACCATGTTGCTTTTAAATCTTCTTTAGGTGGTAAAATTTTTTTATAAAATTTTTGAAAAATGTGAGATCATGCAGAGAAACATTGTATGTCAAACAAAAAAATTAAACTTATATAAGTGAAGACCAAAGAATAAGAAAAAAAATAGCATGCTATTTAAGAGAATAATTACCACATTTAGCTTAAAAAACCTTTATGCACAAACGGTTAAGGAGAACTAATTTGACAGTAGAAATCTATAAAGGGCATAAGGTCATCATGAATCCAAAGTGTGGCATGACTTCTGAAACAGCTAGAAAAATCTCTGGTTTTGTTAATAAATATGTGATTTTCACAACAAAGAAGGTATGGCTGTGTGTTCCCTATCTCTAAATGATAGAATAGGCAAAAACAGAGATGTAACTAATGATAGAGTGCACAGGGAGTTTTGAAGGAGAATATGAGGAGAGATGAAAATAATAATTAGCATCGCAGTATTGTTCTTGCTCTTGAGGTTGTTATCTTTTGCTAATATTATAATAGCAAAGACATTATAATTGTTTTAGGACATGAGCATAGATTTCAATGATGTTGGGGCCACAAATAAGACAACTGGATTAGAACTTGTGAGTGTGATCAGAATGAGAATGAGAGTGAAGATAAGGCATAATTAGAATGCTAAGAGCAGAATGGGTTGGCCTTCAGTGAGCTTAAATCATGGGTGAGCCAGGGATTCCCACATTTAGTTGAAGTTGTATATTTTGTAATACGTAGTAATTTGTTCTATCTAGCACTAGGTTGTTCCCCTCCTACTCACTGTCTATATTTGGAAGTAGCTTAGATTTGACAGACCAAAGTTTGCCACTAAGAGAATGGATGACTAAGTGATTATGCTGACCTTCCATTTTGCTATGTTTTCATTGCATTAAATATGTATTGTAGTCATGTGTGGAGCAAAGATGGGATGGAAAGGAAAAAAGAGTCTCATAGAGAGCTGTAAGAATTGAGTACAGATAATACATACACATAGAGCCTATAATGAAGGATATCATCCATAGAGAAGTGGAGCTTAAAAGAACATAGGCAGCCAGCTTTCTTAAAATTCTAGAAAACTTGGCACATATTCCAGAGTATTCTCCGGTCTTAGAGGGTATAATATAGTATAGAATATGGAAATGAGTATTTGATTTACAACACCTTATTTTTACAAATTAAAAGAATCAGGTGTCCTGTGTTCTTTGGCAAGTTCAATTCTAGGAACTGTATTTTAAGAAGAAAGGCATCAAAATATAGTGAATTGAAAGCTGGCTTTGGGATCAGGAAAGCCTGGGTTTAAATTACCTTTTATATTTGAGGAATTTGTGACAATGGGCAATTATTTATTTTCATGATATTCCTAAATTCATGATATTTCACGACATAACTTTCTAAGTTGTAGAATATGCAGTTGTATTGATAGAGGGAATTATCCATGCTTCTAAATTCAGTCTTAAAAAAAACTACATTAAAGCATGTCCAGAATAGGACTATTAGAATGATATGTAGCTAAGAAACCATGTAATGAGAAACAATATAAAGGACTGGTTGTGTTTGGATTGAAGAAGAAAAGTCATAAGGGGAGAAAGAATAACAGCAGTGTTTGAAGGGGATGGCATAAGGAAGAGTGATTAGACATTTTCTGTTGTAACATCACACTAGAATGAAAAGGTCCTACTTTCAGGGTGATAGATTTCAATTCAGCTAGAGTTCAATTCCTGGCTTGGCTACTAACTTACCTATTAGATTTCAAGAAAGTCATTTAACCTCTTTGCAACTCAATTTCTTTTTTCTGTAACATGAGTTGAATTAAATGATCTCTAAAATCCCTTCCAATTCTAAATTTTGTAAAGGAATTTCTGATAAGTTAACTTATCAAAAAACGAAAAGGAAAAGGAAACCCCAAAACATGGAATTAACTTTTTCGTAAGTTAGTTCACTTCAGGTCATTGGAAAAGGTCAAGTAGAAGCTAACTCATTCTACCATTGTGTTGTTATATGACCACATTTAGACTCCATTTTTTTTTCATTTTCTTATTATAAAAGATTCTTAGATAACAAAAATATAGAAAATATCTTTGAGAAACACAGTATGGATAGAAGAGTATTGATTCATGTCTAATTCCTGTTATCAAGGAGTTTGAAACTATTATATCTCATAATACTATTAGTTGTGAGGACATCTATCAAAATTTTGTTGCCTAGTCAGTTTTACATGATGGTATGCTTGAATGGATTCTGCATAATGGATGATACTTTCATGTTTTCTCAGTCACAAATAGAATGAAGCAAGCCTGTGTGCTTGCTCCCATGCTTTTTAGCATGATGTTTTCAGCAATATTGTCAGATGTCTATAATGAAGATGAATATGGCATCAAGATCAGCTACAACATTAATGGTAAATTATTTAACCTGAAAAGACTGTGAGCCAAAACTAAAGTGGAGGGAGAGTTGGTGCATGATTTTTTGGGTCATAGATAGTTGTGCACTCAATGCAGTTCTTTGAAGGTGAGATGTAATAAAGTATGAATTGATTCTCTGGCTGCTTGTGCTAATTTTAGATTGACAATTAACACCAAGAAAACACAGGTACTCCACCAACCAACTGATGCATAGAACCATCAGTTACAGCAAGTGGAGAAGTTTTAAATAATGGAAATTAAGTTTACTTAGTTTGGCAATATACTTTTCAGGAATGTATACATTGATAATATGGTTGATTCATGCAATACAAGAGCTAGCACAATGTTTGGGAGGCTCAGGGGAAAAAAATGAAGGAAAGAAGAGGTATTAGACTGCCTACCAAACTGAATGTCTACAGAGTCATTGTTCTGACTGCATTTTGGTGAAACCTGGATAGTGTAATAATACCATGTCAAGAAACAAATCACTTTCGTTTGAATTGGTTTAAGAAGATTCTGAAGATTACTTGTCAGGATAAGGTACTGGACACTGAGGTTGTTTCTCAAACTAAACTTTCACACATTCAAACTCTACTGCCTTGGGGTAGCCAATGAACCAGCCACATTGTTTGAATTCCAAATGTATGTTTGTCTAAAAGACTATTTTATGGAGAACTCATGCAAAGTAGGAACTCATAGGATGGTCAAAATAAATAATATAAAGACACTCTCAAGGACACTCAAGAACTTTGGAATTGGTTGTGTGATATAGGAGATGCTGGCAAAGGTCTGTCCAGCATGACATGCCCACATCAAAGAATGTACTGTTTTCTATGAGCAAAACAGAATTGAAGTAGCTCTAAAAAATGTGAGATGCACAAATTCAAATAATCCATCTAAATTGTTCATATGAATTATTTCTACCTGACCTGTGATAGAATATTCCAGGATTGTATTGTTCTGATCAGTTTCGGTCAGACACATTATAACTTGACTCTAATGTAGTGATGCCATTTTGGTCCTCTTTGAAAGCAAAAGACAACAAACCAACCAATTTTATGAGTTCTGAAGTTCTGTACTGCAGTATAGCTATTGCCAAATTGATATCTAATAATATTCTAGCATCAATGTAATAGCATCAATACTATATAGCAGGGGTCCTCAAACTACTGACCGCGGGCCAGATGCAGCAGCTGAGGACGTTTATCCCCCTCACCCAGGGCTATGAAGTTTCTTTATTTAAAGGCCCACAAAACAAAGTTTTTGTTTTTACTATAGTAAAACCAACAGTCTGAGGGACAGTGAACTGGCCCCTTATTTTAAAAGTTTGAGGATTCTTGCTATATAGAGTAGGAGGTGACCAGATTAATTAAAGATGTCAAATTGACCCAGATTGGAATAATTTATGAGGAGGACAAGTGACAAAACAAAAACAATATACTTCAATATTTTGGTGGATTTGGGATCTCCTCAATGGTACAGATTGTTATCCATCTCTTATCCTTTGTGAAAACTGTCTACACTCAAAACAATTCCCCAAATAGAGTCTGGTTCGAAGTTTCCTGATATTATGTGGAATTTTTTGTCATTATTCCTCATTTTTTGCTTCTATATTCTCCCACAGGAGATATCTGTAAGCATTAAACAGAGTTTGACAAGTATATCCATATAGGAAAAACAAAATGAATTAATATTACTTGTTAACAAGATTTCAATATGAATGAACTTTGTTCAAAAATCTGTGTGTGTGTGTGTGTGTGTGTGTGTTCATCTGGGACAGATATTACATAAACACAATAATATGGACCTAGATTTGAAAAGGAGAGAGAGCTAGACTGTTTGTTTATTTTTTTTTTACTGAGGAAATGGGGGTTAAGTGACTTGCCCGGGGTCACACAGCTAGGATTTTTTTTTTTTTAATTGAGAAACACTTTTGTTTCTCACTAATTATGCCAGTTTATTTATTTGCAAAATGGGAGAAACATAATAGCATTTATCTTATAAGGTTGATGTGAGCACTCTGCTCTGTTTTCCACCTAGATTATCATGGATTGTTGACAACACATTCACAAGGTTTTTCAAATTCATCTTGTTTTTCTATTACCATTGGTGCCACCCTAATTCAAAACCTCATTAGCACCTATATTGACTTCTCTACGAGTTTCTTTACACATCTTCCCAATATTCTTTTCTTTTTCCTCCATTCTTCATTCTGCTAGATCAATTGTTTTTCTTAAATTTAGGTTTAGGCTCGGATTAGCAGAACAGATTTTCTAAGGAGAAATGAACCCAGTCCAGTTTGGGAAGAGAGTAAACCTAAGGTTTTTTGCTGATCCATTGGAAAATTCAGCAAGCAGATACCTGCACTTCTGGGCTAGGACATATAGAGAAATCTGGTCTTAGATATTTGAAAACAAATACCATCACCACCACTACCATAACTACCACCCCACACAGATTGCTTTGGATCAGCCTTCTATTAAAAAACATTCAGTGATTACATATTGCCTCTCTAGTAAAGTTCAATATTCTTTGTTATTCAAGGTCTGTCAACCTGAAATCTTTTATTTTTCCAGTCTTTAGTGATATAAATAAAAAAGAACACACACACACACACACACACACACACACACACACACACATACACACAAAGGAAGACTTCCATCATATTGTACAATTATTCTTTGCATAACTTATAGAAATACATTTTAAAGAACCACACAAATAAGAAGGCAAGGAGAGATTACAATTTCCACTGGTGGGATTGTCTATATCAATGAGATAATGGAACCATCTCAACAAATAAGCAAATAAAATATACAATACCAAGCATACCTTTCTACTTCAGTAGCATACTTTGCATTAGGGTGACAACTTATTCAAGCTTTTTTCTGGCTCCCTAGCTTAGGCCATGCTTTCTCCAATCTTTTTTGAAGCTTACAGATTTTTCACCTCAGGTGGTACAAAATAGAAGAGGCTGTTTGTCTGATTTACTGCTTCACTGTTAAAAGCATCAGCAGTCCAATCTGGCTGTGACTATAACACTTGGGATTTCACTAGCTAAGCATGTCTAGTCATGTGATTGCAGTGAGAACAGAGGACTTCTTTATTTCTCTTTTAGTCTTCTAAATCTAAAATGAAAATTGTGGTAGAAACGGCATCTTTATAGCTAATATGCCTATGAGATTATATCTTGAAATAGAGGCTTATTTCTCCAGTTTGTAATCCTTTCTTGATTTTCTAGTTCCAGTTCTTGTGATAGACAGCATGGTAGAAGTATGGCCCCTGCCCTTATCACCCCTCTCTTATTTGCCTTTTCTGTAGTTTGAGGGATGATTTTGTTTGAAATAAAACAGCCTCTTTGGTCCTCCAGTTTTAGTCTGATCTCATCCAGAATCCAAAACTGACTGAGCCTTTTGTTTCAGAGTAGTTAGGACTTGTGTTTTCTTTGAATACCATAATATCATTTGAACAGTAATTTTGCTTTTTTGTAGGGGATACCTTTCTGCTTTGAAAATACCTAGTCTGGTAACTGAATAGTTTCCTTGGATTTTTGCGCTTTGTTTGTCACATATGATAGTTCTCTTAGACCAAATAACAACTATGCAAAGTTGTGGTGACCTGACTTTAGTGAAATCTTCCATTTTGAGGAGAGAAGAAAAAAAGAAAGGAAAGGTATGGGGGAAGAAAAGAGGAGAGAAACTGTTTAAGTTTAGGTACACAGACAAAAACTTCACATATTTCAAGAAGGAAGGAAGGAAGCAAAGAAGGAAAGAAAGAAGAAAGGAAGAAAGGACAAAAGAAAAGAAGGAAGGAAGGAAGGAGAGAGGGGAAAAAGAAGGAAATATGTCTTGTGCTCAAATGTCGAAGCATTGATTCCAAAGATATATTTAGTCTTAGAAAAATGAAAGAATTAGGGGTATCTATGCCCTAAAATGATACATTTACAACCTTATACCATGGAGTTAATTTTGTTTCAAGTAGTCATATAACTAACACATTGTATGTTTTTATCTAATAGAATGTCATGAAAAAGATCTAAGTCTTGACAAAACACATACCAAAAAAAAATCTATATTTGAAAAGTGGCCAGCTAAAAAGCCTATGTTAAGCAAGTGATAGTCTGATTTATTAGTCTATAATATTAGAAAAGATCAATCTTTAAAAATTTTACTGTATTGTTCATAGCACCTCATATCCTTTGCATATATTTGCTCAATATGTAGGACTATTCTTCCATGTCTTCCAATTAATTAGCAAAATGACTTTCTTTCCAATTTTTCCTTAATTTTCTTTTCCCACATTGAGATGACTTTATTCTTGATATATATATATATAATATCTAGTTCTCTATAGTTTTTTCTTCTTTTTATTTGAGGATTTCATTTTCATTCCTCCTTTGAAAATATTTTGAATATTCTCCAGAAATCTGAAATTGATTTTCCTTTATCCTATTTTCTCAAAGACATAAATTTATAAGTCAAAGTCATTAATAAGTAAATTTCAAGAGTATAACTTTTTCCCCTGATCTTTTGACTAGGCCTTGTTAATTTTTAATGTAGCATATGTAAGAATCAGCAGCCTTTCCACACTGCTAACTGAAGATACAGGAGACACTCAAATCTTTTGAGTCACTCAGTCAAAAGCCTTTTGTCCATCAGTGGGTTGTTTGAACTCACTGATAGTTTCCTCGTTTTTCTCTACATCTTTCCCGGAATGAATCAGCAACAATCCCCATACCTTGCTGTGCACACCAGGTCTAAATTACTTTTTCCCTCCTCCCATAAATCCTCCCATTTACCCTTCCCCTTATGCTTTCAGAGAATTCCTACTGGAATTTCCAGTAGGAATTCTCTGAAAGCATACTAGGTTTATTGGTTCAGGGTCCTATAGTTGGTACCACCAGAGATTCTAGTGGACCTGATCTGTTTCCAGTCTCCTTGACTGTCCCTCTCATAATTTAAGTATTTCTCTTTGATAAAATGTCTTTGCTTTATGTTCTCTCTACTTGTTTCATTTTGTACCGTGTTATATTTTGTGGTGCTCTACATTCTAATTATACTAATATTCCCTTTTAGAGTAATTCTCCATCATCCAAGGCCAGGATTAAAGGTTTTGGCAATCACCTGTGCCTCTCAAGTTATAATTTAGGAAATATAGAAAATAACACCTGGAACCTGATCCCTTTAATAGGAGTTCCTCTTTTTGTCTTAAATTGGCTAGGGACTGTCCCCCCAAATTTGCTTATTGGGCTCTTCCCCCGGTAACATAAGTGGTACAAAAGGAAATTGTTACGTCTCCTTGTACTCCATGTTGGAATCCTGTATCTTATTCAAACTACTTTAAAAAGCATAAAAATATATTTTTTAAATTAATTAACAATGCCTCAGATCTCTGCTCATCCCTTCAGTTTTATTTGATTAAAGAGGTTCACTTTTTTGAGCATCAGTCAATCAATCAAAAAACGCTTATTAATATTTACTCTGTGTGAGCTACTTCTCATGAGTTCATTTTCTCAAGTATCTATTTAGAATCATAGAATTTAAAGCATTGTTTGATTTAATATTAACTTATATTTCATCACACTCCATTTTCTAGATAGAAATGTGAGAGCTCTACCTAAGTGTAGTAAGTTGAAAGAACTTGCACAGGCACATACAGTTGGATTGTGTAGGAGAGGCTACTCTGAGACAGATCTGCCAGAAATGATTTGAGGGATTTTTCCACAATAATATGATCTCTCCTACAAAGAAAAAAAAAGTACATCCAAAGTTAGCTTTCCTTCTTGGATTTTTGATAATTCAATCTCTAATATAGGAACCTGAAAAATCATCTATCTGTTTCCTTATTAATTTCAAAATAGAATTTAGTAGATTAGGTATGGGGGTGAAAAAGTGAAGAGTAGGGGAAGACATCTAGTTTGTAAACCTGGGTGAGTGGGAGGTTGAGGGTGCAAACAATAATAATAGGGAAAGAGGGAAAGATAAGACAGTTTTAGACAGAATTTAAAATATCTATTATAGAAAGATAGATGGGGAATGTCAGGCCTGGACTCAGGAAGGCTTCCTGAGTTCAAATCTTATCTCAGGCACTTACTAGCTGTTTGACTCTGGTCTAGTCAAATAACTCTATTTGCCTCAGTTTCCTCATCTGTAAAATGGACTAGAGAAGGAAATGGAAAAGTCCTTCAGTATCTTTGCCAGGAAAACTCCACATGAATTTACCAAGAGTCAAACATGACTGAAACAACAACTGTTTAGTAGCAGTAACCAAAATGATTTCTCAATTTTTCCAAATGGATTTCTTTTCCTGAATCAGGAATATTTGAGTTATTGTTGTGACAGTAATTAACTGTTAGAAAATAATCCCACCAACCAGTACCAGTAGCCTAAATTATGATCATGTTCTACAGACTTCAAGGTGTCCCATTCAACACCAGTCAGCCATTTAGGTGTTCCTTTAGGACCAATAGAGAAAAGATTTCCATTCATATTACCTAGAATATTCCTTATTTAACTTGAGATTTGTCTTTCAATTTCTCAACGTAAATCTTAGATAGAGGATATTCATCAAGGAACAGAATTTTATCAATGGATATATGAACCATTTTAGTAATCTCTTCAGCATCAGATGTCAAACAATATGAAAACATTTTTTTCCTTATTTCTTTATTATATCTTATTTTTTGAACAAAAAAGAATCAATCTTCATTTTATCACTCACTCTGTTGGTCATCCCTTACTTTGAACAATGGAAGAGATATCATGTGGTTCAGTCATTTTTTTTTTTTGCCTTTTTTTTTATCCTTTTGGAACTAACACAATTTCTGATAGAGTTTAATAAATGCTAGCTGACTCTAGGTAAAGCTATGATTAATGTTTGACAACTATAGTGAGACTAATTCAAATTCATACTGAAAATGCTGTAGAGGGAATAGACTGGATACTATCTAAAATCCTTTCAAATTATAATAAACTCTTTGACTCAAAGAATTTATACTAAACAATCATGCCTTCTATGTGGGAGGTTTTGTTTCAACTTCAAACAAAGTTCATTATTCCAAACAGCATGGTTGTGTAGTGTGATTTCCTTGTATATATTTTAATGGTGACTATTACTTTAAACCACTTGGGAAATACCTTACCACACCTCTTACCCTGGAATGACCTGAGTTTGCTTTATGTTCACCATATATATTTTTTTTTGAGATAATAATATGATTTTTATTGTTTTTCTTATTGATATGGTCAGTTATATTTTCTTCTTTTTTAATAATTGTAACTTTTTATTGACAGTACATATGCATGGGTAATTTTTTACATTATCCCTTGCATTCACTTCTGTTCCGACTTTTCCTTTCCCTCCCTTTACCCCACTACCCTAGATGGCAGGCCGTCTTATACATGTTAAATATGTTATAGTATATTCTAGATACAATATATGTGTGCAGAACCGTATAGTTCTCTTGTTACACAGGAAGAATTGGATTCAGAAGGTAAAAATAACCTGGGAAGAAAAACAAAAATGCAAACAGTTTACACTCATTTCCCAGTATTCCTTCTCTGGCTATAGCTGATTTTGTCCATCATTGATCAACTGGAACTGAATTAGATCTCTTTGTCAAAGATATCCATTTCCATCAAAATACATCCTCATACAATATTGTTGTTGAAGTGTATAATGATCTCCTGGTTCTGCTCATTTCACTTAGCATCAGTTCATGTAAGTCTCTCCAAGTCTCTCTGTATTCATCCTGCTGGTCATTTCTTATAGAACAATAATATTCCATAACATTTATATACCACAATTTATCCAACCATTCTCCAATTGATGGACATCTATTAATTTTCCAATTTCTAGCCACTACAAACAGGGCTGCCACAAATATTTTGGTACATACAGGTCCCTTTCCCTTTTTTAGTATTTCTTTGGGATATAAACTCAGTAGTAACACTGCTGGATCAAAGGGTATGCACAGTTTGATAACTTTTTGGGCATAATTCCAGATTGCTCTCCAAAATGGTTGGATTCGTTCACAACTCCAGCAACAATGCATCAATGTCCCAGTTTTCCCGCATCCCTTCCAACATTGATCATTATTTTTTCCTGTCAATTTAGCCAATGTAACAGGTGTGTAGTAATATCTCAGAGTTGTCTTAATCTGCATTTCTCTGATCAAAAGTGATGTGATATCTAATTTTTTTAAAGAGTTCTTGCTAGGTTTAGGATACTCCAAGGGCTTTTTGCCTGCAGGAGATTTGAAGAGTTCAGGGAAATAATGATATTAGGTAAAATTATTAACACATTTATTATAGGAAGAAGGTTTTTCTTCCCTTTGTTCTGTTTGGGTTTTAATCCTGTCTTTAGTGGACAACACTTGTTACATTCAAGGCCTATATATAATGGGCTGAAGTTCGAGTTGATGCACTGAGGTCCCAAGCACGTGAGGCTAAATAGTAATTGGACCATACTCTATTAATATATATGCTTGGAGAAAGAATGGCCCCCACCCACTCTTTGTGCAAGTCCTGATGTGTTGTATAGGAAATGACGATTTTGGTGGGTTGAGGCAGAAGGGCGGAGAAAGGAGCAGAAAGAGAAGGCTGGCTGGCTTCTGGTCTGGCTGGCTTCTTGACTCAGCTGTCGTGATTCCCTCTTCACCTCCAATCTGTCTTCCCCTCTACTGAGAATAAAGATTGAAGATTTTCCCTTAACCTGAATTCCTTAGTCTGGCTGATTTTAAAATACACAGTCATCACACCTGTATATTTGTAGCTACTGATGTCTGAAATTATTATGTTAGGGAAAAGTTTTTGTCACACCCTATGTATGGGTTGAAGCGCGCACGTGTGTGTGTGTGTGTGTGTGTGTGTGTGTGTGTGTGTAAGAAATATTTTTTTACTATCTTCTCTTTTATTTCCTCTTTACTAGGATCTGAAGAACTTGATTGGTCTGAAGATCTTGCTGGGCCTGTCAATTGTTAAATCAATAGCATTCCTCTCCAGCAACAAGAGTGTTTTAGATATTTTAAATTACATTTAAAGTTTGCTATTTTCATTATAAAGGAGTCATTTAAAATTAATTTCTAAATTTCTTACTAAATTCATAATTTTCCCTATAATTCATGTATTTCTTTGACACCTGCTTGAACTAATTGGATGGCATTTACATTTTGGTGTAATTATGGGTTGTGCTATATGGTCTTTTAGATTACTTTCAATTCTTGAGATTTTACAATATCCTAACATTCCATGAATTTATTCAAGAAGTATTTATTAAGTATTTGACTACGTACCAGATGCTTTTCTTTGTTATGGAAATACAAAGACAAAAACCAATAAATTTTTGGTTCAAAAATCTTACATGAGATAGGTTGGAAATATATAGAGGAAAATAAATAGAAAATATGCACAAAGTAATTTAGAACTACTAGGTGAGTACATAGAAAATAGTACCAACCCAGGAATCAAGAGGATCCAAGTTCAAATTTGATCTTAGACTAACTATATGGGCAAGTCACTTAACTCTGCCTCAGTTTCCCCATCTGTAAAATGAGCTGGAGAAGGAAATGGCAAACCACTCCAGTATCTTTCCCAAGAAAACCCCAAATGTGCTCATGAAGATTCAACTATGACTAATTGGTTAAGCAATAACATACAAAATAATTTATTTATTCTTTAATCTTAAGCAAAACTTTCTAGATTCCCTCTAGACATAACATTTAGGAATGCATGAAACATCAGAAATAGGCTGTAAGCACAGATTTTTTTCCTTCAGTAGTCTTTTTTCCCCCCAATACATGTAAAGATAGTTTTCATTATTCATTTTTTGTAAGACTCTGTTCTAAATTTTTCTCCCTCCTTCCCTTAGCTCTCCTGTATCCAAGTCAGCAGACAATCTGCTATAGATTAAATATGTTCAGTCACTTAAAACATATTTCCATATCTGTCATGTTGTGCAAGAAAAATCAGACCAAAAGGGGAAAAAAAAAAACATGAGAAAGAAAAAACAAACAAAAGAAGATGAAAATACTAAAGCATAGAGTTTTTATAGCAACAAAATGAAGTTGAAAACTAATATCAATAATTATAAAATCATCTATCTATACAAGTTTAAGAAAAAAAAATATAACTAAGAACTGTGATTTCATCAACAACAACAAAAAAATTTACACCAAGTTTAAAGCACACTTGCTCTTCATTATTCTCAGGAAGGTGCCTGGGCCACTGAGAAATGTGGGATCATGTAAAAAATAAAGTATTAGAGGCCAGTCTTGACTCCAAATCTTTCTGAGACCAAGAATAGTGATCTAGCCCAGTGGCTTTATCTTTTTACAATAGCACTAAAAAAAACTATACAGTTCTTTGCTTGTCATAATCCTGGGAAGTAGCTACAATTTATGTCTCAAGTCTCTAAGATCCTTCTATCTATAAAACTGAATTATTCCATGATTCTAAAAGAAATTGTCTTCCTGATTTGAAGGTGACCAAGGAGTTTTTTTTTTCCTTTTTAAAACATTTCAAATCATTTTATGTTTTTGGTTTTAAATGATTCTTTATTGATTTTTAATATTATCATAATTTAAAATGAGTTTAATAACACAATTTACAATTATTCCTCTATATACTTATACACTTATTTAGAACATCATTTTCTTTCCTTTTTGTTTATTTGATTTTCCTTATATTCTTTCTCAAGAATACTTTCTCTACCTTGGGAATAGAGAGAAAATATTATAATCCATTTACTTAAATAATTCTTTGTTCTAGAAAAAAAATCTTTTATAGTCTCAAGGATTTTTGTTACTTCATACTTCCCACAGGTATCATTCATATTTGATAATTTTAAAGTCATATGCTAATCTTATGTTTTCTCTCTTAATTGTGTCAAAACTAATTCTAAAAAAGACTGATCTTTCCACTGTCTTATTATATTGTTGAACTAAGGGAGAAAATTAGATTTTATAGAGAATAAGGTTTCTTTGAGAAGTCCTTTCATCAAAATTTGCTAAATTTAAAGGCATTCTTGGTCTTGGTTTAGTAGTAGCTCTAGTTGATATTTAATTTGTATTTTGCCTTGCTCATATTATAGATCAATTATCATTCCCAGTTCTGAAAGTCATGTTTTTGAAAGATATTGTCAAATTGCAGAGCCTCAAGAACCAAACAGCCAGGGTCCTGAAGGACCTTGACTCTAGGCTATAGGAGGATCAGCTGAAGGAACTATTGTGTAATACCCTAGAGAAACTGAGGCAGAAAGAGATTGGTTTTTAATCTTTAATGTGGAGAGTTTGGCTAGCCCATTGAATGAGACTCATGTCCAAAGCATATGGCACAGATAAAGTGAGACAGGGAACTTATTTAGAATTTTAACTAACTAGGGTTTGCAAACAGAATATGTAACCTGAGTATACAATCTTATAGGGGAAACAAAGACAGATGGGGGGAGGGCAAGAACACTGGGTGGGTGGACAAGCCATAATTCCAGGAAAGGATCATAACTTAATCCTGACAGGATGGGCATTAAGATAAGAAAGTCGAGGGACAGGAGACAATGATGTGAGGGGCAATACTCAAACAGAGAGGGAATTATCCTAGCAAGGATGAAGATAATGCACCTGGAGTTTATGATACAATGGCATGTAAAGGTGAGGGGAGCTCCAAGGTTTTTCTTGACTCAATTCTCCCAGTCCTAATGGAAAGGAAAGGGGGTAGCCATAAGTTTTTTATTCAGGGCATAATAGTTGTAGATGGAGTGGGATGGGATAAAATGTCTGTCTGCAAGTAATTGAAGAACTAGCAATTGTAAAAAGTGATTTAACTAATTTCCCTTGGCCTCAGAAGATAGATCAAAGCCAATAAATTAGAAATTAAAGAGGCAGATTTAGGTTCAATATAATAATAATAAAAAACTTTAAATTAAATCTATTTAAAAATGGAGAAAATTTAAACTTAATAGCTGTGTAACCTTGGACAAGTTACTTAATTTCTATTGTCCTCAATGTCTTTATTCACAAAATTCAGAAGTTGGGCCTTTAAGTTACCTTCCAGGGCAACTAGGTTAGTACAGTGGGTAGAGCACTAACCCTGGAATCAGAAAAACTCATTGACATAAATTTAAGTCTTGCCTCAATCACTTACTCCATATGCCCCTAGGCAAACCACTTAATTCTGTTTGCCTTAGTTTCTTCATCGGTAAAATGGATAAGAAAATAATAAATCATGCTAATACTTTTGCCAAGAAAATCCCCAAAATGGGTCATCAATTCTCAGACATGACTGAAAGAACTGCACAGCAAAAAATCCCTTCCAGATTTAATTCTATGATTCTGTGATACTTAATAACTTTCTAAGGTTTGCATAAGCAGCCAGTAAATGAGACAGATTTTTTTTCTGAAACAATGACCCTTAGATCTTTTTTTTAACAAAACTTTTTTTTTTTTTCAGAGAGGCTTCAGGGCTACTAGTGATGGAATTTAACAACATTCTAAGCATTAAAGTTAATAGTCCTTCAAAACTTAAATACATGTACAATATACATACAGCCTTAGGGATTATCATACCGCCAACCAAGAACAGCATCTCAAAATCATAGAATCACACAATTTGAAAGTTAGAAAGGACATTGTTTAGGCCATACATGAAATGAACAAGATCAGTGTAAACAATGTTATGAGAGAACTGTGTTACCAGAAAAGGTGTATCAGGCAAGAGCTTGCTTGTCTGCTGATGTCCATGTCATATTGAGAGAATTAGAGGAAGATCCTTTGTTTATTGTAAGGATCCCTTGAGAAGGATTTATGGAAAAAATGTGAAAAAGAGTCAAATAGTGTAAGATGCCATACATTGTTCACTATCTATATTATTTTTGGGAATACCCACACAGATGAGATAGTTCCATTGAGGTATTGAAATCACAATCATGCTAATAATAACCAGATCAGCTCTTGGTTATATAAATTTACAATCTACTTTTCTGGCAACAAGTCTGTGAGCTAAGTAGTATAGGATCCTCATTTTGTGGATGAGAAAACAGATGCTGAGGAAGATTAAATTCCTAATGCTGGGTCACATTTCTGTCAAATACTGGAGTCAGAAATCAATACCACCTATGATAGACAGGTGGTATATGATTATAATACTTCACTGTTTAGTCAGACCAGTTTGGATTCTTTTAAATTTGCAAATAATAGTTGCTTCATGTATATTAGTATAATCATCATAAGCTATTTTCTACTTGTAATATATCTTTATTGACATAAATTGCTACTTTTATCTAATTTGTCCTATACTCATTATGCTCTTGTCATGACTGTTTTATCTTTGTTGGAATTAACTCTAGTGTGAGAGAAATCATTACCACTCATTCTACAGTAAATCTTTTTTATCTATAAATTTAACCTTTTCCCTTTTCACATGAGCTATTGTGCACTTGAGGAGAGATTAAGATATTTTTCCTCGGAGCAGTTAGGTGGCACAGTGGATAGAGCACCAGCCTTGAAGTCAGGAGGACCTGAGTTCAAATGTGGCCTCAGGACACTTAACACTTCCTAGCTGTGTGACCCTAGGCAAGTCACTTAACCCCAATTGCCTCGACAAAAAAAGGGGAAAAAAGATATTTTTCCTCTAGTAATCTCTGTTATGAAGTTATAACTAGTCTGAATCCACATATCTCAAAAGATAGTTTAAGAAAATAAAACACAAGCAAAAGTCAAAAATCTTCAAAGTCTATAAGAGTTTGTAGTTTAAAAAGATCCTAGACATCTTCTTCTACAATGCCTTAATTTTACAGATGAGGAAACTAAGGCTTAGAAAGTTTATTAACTTGTCTTAGTTTATACAATTAGCAAATTGAAAAGATAAAATTGAATCTACTACTATAACAAAAAGTTCAGCATTGTTTAATTTTGCTTTCTTTAACACTTTTTTTCGATACAGGGCATGTAAAATAGAAAATTGCATTGAAAAACTAAGATAAAATCCTGTCAAAGTGACATTAACAAAGGCCTTAATTTCTCTGGACCTCGCTTTCTCTAGTTGTAGAATCAAGGATTTATATTAGATCAACTCCAACATCCATTTTAGTTGTTGGAAAAAAAAAAGAAAGAAAAGAAAATCATCCTCCTTTTCTTAATCACTCTCAATGTCTACCATTCATTGAATAAAATATGGTTATGGCCAGTAGGTGGCATTGTTGAATTCTATGATGCATATTCCGTTGTTTTTAATTGTCAATAATTACTGACAATAATAGAATGAAACTTTTTAAGTGCAAGTTAAATGGAAGAAAGTGGGTTTTTCTAAGGATTTCAAGGAATTACTTATGTCTTTATAAATGAATGAAAATTTTGATGTAAATCATAGGATTAAAAAAAAACATTTTTGCTCACTTCTAAATTATTTATTTAAAACTAATTTTCCTCAGTTTGGAACTATGCTCAAAAAGTTATCAAACTGTGCATACTCTTTGATCCAGCTTATATCCCAAAGAGACTTTAAAGAAGGGAAAGGGACCTGTATGTGCACGAATGTTTGTGGCAGATCTCTTTGTAGTGTCCAGAAACTGGAAACTGAGTGGATGCCCATCAATTGGAGAATGGCTGAATAAATTGTGGTATATGAATATTATGGAATATTATTGTTCGGTAAGACATGACCAACAGGATGATTTCAGAAAGGCCTGGAGAGACCTATATGAACTGATGCTTAGTGAAATGAGCAGGACCAGGAGATCATTATATACTTCAACAACAATATTATATGATGATCAATTTTGATGGACCTGGCCATCTTCAGCAATGAGATGAACTAAATCAGTCCAATGGAGCAGGAGTGAATTGAACCAGCTACGCTCAGCAAAAGAACTCTGGGAGGGGTGAAGGGAAGGAGGAGAAAAATTGGAACAAAAGGTTTGGCAATTGTCAATGCTATAAAATTACCCATGCATATAACTTCTAAATAAAAAGCTATGATAAAAAAAATGAATAATAACAATCCTGGAGATAATGATGATGATGGTAGTGATGATGATGTGCCAAGGAAGCTTTCTATGAACTTTCATCATAATGCTTAAGTGAAATTATGAAAGGCTGTTATTTATTCATTTACATAATATATGTCATTGAATAGAAAAGAATAATGGCATAATGATGACTTATTCAAAGGCCATTTTGGTTTGCATCCAAAAAGATGAGAATAAGATGATGATGATGATGATGATGATAAAAAACAGTCATAGAATCTTAAAAAAAATTAATTTTCCTATTCAGGACTTTAAGAATAAAACTTCAGGATTCCTAACTTTTTAGTTCCCTTCTATTAATTTTTTTTAAAACCAAATCATTTACTATCATAGGTTTCTCCAAAACATTATCTAAATTTACCTTATAGGTAGTTGAGTGTTATGGTTGATAGAACTCTATACCCAGAGTAACTAAGAACTGATTTCAATTATGATTCCATAGTTTTGTGACACTGGACAAATCACTTAACATATCTGACTCAGTCTCCTCATCTGCAAATGGGAAGGCATCTACTTCCCAGAGATGTTGGAAGGATAAAATGAGACATTTGTGGAACACTTTTCAAATCATGGAGAAGTACAAAAATGCAAATTATATTATTATTATTAATTTTCTTCTTATTGTATTCCTTTCTTAACCTCATGTCTAAACTCATGTCTAAACTAGTTTATCATGAGATAAAATGAGACATTTGTGGAATACTTTTCAAATCATGGAGAAGTGCAAAAATGCAAATTATATTATTATTATTATTAATTTTCTTCTTATTGTATTCCTTTCTTAACCTCTTATGTCTAAACTCATGGTCTAATATGAGGGGAAACAGAGATTTTGGTGTCTGGATATATACTATATAGCCTGGTTTAACTTTAAATTCACGTTCTCTTATCTTAATATTAGGTTACCTATCATTTCTAATTCAAGGTAGGTAATGATGTTTTCCTACCCTGGTGTTTCACTAATCATATGTATATATTTGCTCTGCCTTAGGCAGCATAAGACAGCTTCTTGACTTATGCTCGGAAGAGTATGGAACATTGATTCAATATTTAATTGCTAATCAGCTATTAATTATAAAATTAATCTGAGGGAATTGTGCATATTATACACCTGAAATCTTGCCAAAGGTATCTGAAATGCTGTGAGAAATAACATAACAGCTTGTCAGATTGTTGAGCCTATTGGCACCCCAGTAAAAAACATTCTGGCTGGAAATTACTTCTCCATTTGGATAGAACAGACTGATTCAAAACAAACATTTTGACATATCACTTCCTCTAGCCAATTTGGTTTTTGCCATCATGGCAATTTACCAAAAGGAAGCTTATAGCACTGGGTACTATAAGAAGTGTTCCTGCCAGCACTGTAAGTACTGGAAAGTTGTGGAGATATGCAATGAAACTGAAGATTTGTAGCCAACTCTAAAGAAATTAAATAGATTTATATACTGCCAAAGCACCAAAGATCTAGGGAAATGTCTCTTCCTTCTTAGAAAAGGGAACCATACAGAGATAATAACACTTTGATAATTGTTTATTATTATCTTTAATGATTCTCCTTTTCTCATGGAGAATAAGTATAAGTATAGCCACTACTAACCAGCCTAATCCTATTGTTGATTCAGTCTAATCTCACTTGATCCATGAAAAAGCTTCAGCTCACTCTGTTTTAACTTGGTCTGGTTTGCTATTCCTCATGAAACCTGGTGGTCTTCTAATCTCAGAGGCTTATCATATTAGTGTGGGACTTGGTATATGTATGTGTGTGTGAATATATATATATATATTCACACACACAAACACACACACACACACACACACACACACACACACACACATTTACCAACCTTACCATATCATCTCCAAATCTATGGTCTGTTAAATTCTTACTGTAATAACTTTTTAGCTGATCTCTGTGACTCTAGACTCTTTCTCCCCTTTTCATTTTATGTTCCACACAGCTAACTAAATAATTTTCTTAAGGTGCATTACTGACTGTAACTTTCTCTTGTCCAAAAACTTTCTATAGTCCCATATATCTTATCATATAACATACTAACTCTTTAGTTTGGAATTTGAGGCATTCCACAACCTGGCTTTCAATTATCTTTAAAGCTTAAATTCTTACTTTGTCCTTCATGTATGTCCTAGTCAAACTGTACCAATAATTCATTCTTCAATGATGGTATAGTGAAAAAGATAATGCATTTGAACTCAGAACACTTGAGTTCCGATTCTAGATCTCCTATACTCTACTGATATAACCCTGGACAAGATTATTGGCTTTAAACTATCTTTAAAGCTTAAATTCTTACTTTGTCCTTCATGTGTGTTCTAGTCAAACTGGACCAATAATTCATTCTTCAATGATGGTATAGTGAGAAAGATAATGCATTTGAACTCAGAACACTTGAGTTCCGATTCTAGATCTCCTATACTCTACTGATATAACCCTGGACAACAAGATTATTACTTTTTTTTTTGGGGGGGGGTCTTAGTTTTCTCTCTCTCTCTCTCTCTCTCTCTCTCTCTCTCAGTGACAGGGATAGAATAGTTGACCTATAACTTTTCCCTTTCAGCTCTCAGTCTATCTTCCTTTGCCTTACAGGATTTCCTATCTAGTCCATTATTACAGACTATCTCCAGTTCCTAGAATACATCCTCTCCATATCTCTCTCTAAACATTGACATTTTGTTCCTTTGAGATCCAGCTCAAGTATTTCTCCTCCATAAAGTCTTGCCATAGTATTTTGCCTAGATTTTTTCTTGGACTCTTACACTCTTGATTTCATCCAGCTTATCTGTGTGGGATAGAGATGGGCAATTGTTCTGTATTTAAAATTGAAGAAAATAAATAACAGTTTTCATGGATTTTTTTCAAGCATGAAATGATCTTGGACCCCTGGAGGCTGTGTCTTCAGAGGGCAAATTCTAGAAGACATTAATAAGCTAGAAAAGTTTCAAGATGGGCACCCAGCACTAAGCTGGGCTGCTTTCACTTGAGGATCAATCAGTTTAATACTAAAGCTCATTGGACAAAGATAGATGATGAATTCTTCAACCAAGGTAACTCATGAAGTGTGAAGAAACTTAAATTTTATTACTAGAAGTTTTTCAGAGAATCAAAGTTAAATAGTTAAAACTTTATGGACTTATTGTTTTTCTTTTAAAAATAGGTTTTATTTTTTGAGAAATTATTTTATGAAAGTCAAACCAAGAAATACTCATTGAATTTTGCATTTTTTTCATTGAGGAAAATAAAATCACAACACTGGAATAAATTCAAAATTAAGCAGATCAAAAAATAAATTTAAGATATTCTAATAATAAATGATACACATATGAATTTATATAAATAATTCTATCATATCTCTGGGGCAGACAGGTTGAACAATAGATAATCAGGCCTGAAATCAGTAATTCTCTTCTTTACAAATTGAAATCTGGCCTCAGACATTTACAAGCTGTGCGACCCTGGGTGAGCACTTAACCCTGTTTGCCTCAGTTTCGTCATATTTCAAGTGAGCTGAAGAAGGAAATGGCAAACTATTTACAATGTTTTTGCCAAGAAAATCCCAAAAGGGACCACAAAGAGTTGGACATAACTGAAATGATGGAACAACAAAAATTGTTTAACTATTCATGTATCTATTTGCCATCAATTATCTATCTATCTGTGATTTCATCAGCATTAGAACACTTGAAGAAAAACCTACCTCTATTAGTGCAGATGAACAATTTTCCTGTATTTTATAGTCTTAGGGAGTTGCTTGTTACATCAAGAGGTTCAAAGGCAGGTCTAATGTCATATAGTCACAGTATTATGTTGGAAATAAGACTTAAATCTTGAACCTTGAAGTTAGGCTCACTTACCTATAATTTGCTTATGCTTTTTAAAAATCAGAATCATATTTGTTCTTCAGTTTTGTACTCTCTAACCTATTTGCCTTGTTTCTTTTTCCTCTCAAACAACATTTCTAATGGTTCACATGGGTAGGTGGCATAATGGAAAATCATTTAACATGGAACATGATCAAATCTACTCTTAGACAATTAGATTCTCCTTCAGTTTCCTCAAGGGTTTTTGTTTGTCTTGTTTTATTTTTGCATATTTGCTTCCTTCTTTGATGAAATATTTTTAAAGATGAATAGGGATGTGATCATTCTGGCTCTGCCAAAAAACTTCCAAAAGACAAGTTTCATATTATAAAAATATTTTGAATACAGTTTATAAATCCATAAACAGGCCATATAAATATAATGGCTGTATATATATATATATATATATATATGTATATATATATATATATATATATATATATATAAACACACACAATGCAGAAATTATAAAAGTAAAAGAGCCTAGGTTTTAATTATGAATATCAAGCATGTGTTAAAGCTTCATAAAAAAAAAAACTTAAAGAATAATTAAGATTCTAACCAACCTTCTTATGGGTAAAATTATATTAGAGTGATAGAGAAATAAATATTTTACATATGATTTTTCTTAGGCCATAAAAGTTAAAGAAAAGATAAATTCATAAAAGCAATGTATAAAACAAAACCTATCTGGACTACCTTGTAGAACAGCAAACTTGGGCAATTCAATTGGTCTTGGTGCCTCAGGAAGTCAGAAAAAGGCATTTCTGACAATGAAGATATACAGAGGATGTTGCAAGTTGACCCAGCAGATCTCATTCTTGGCCATATCTTAGACAAAAAAGATTATGGAGCTGCAACAGCAGCAGCAACATCGATAGAAACAGCAACAACAAGGGCATCAACATCAGCAGCGACAGAAACAGCTGGAATAGTGGTAGCAGAGACAGCTGCAACAGTGGTGGCAGCAGCAGCAACAGAAACAGCTACGACAATGGCAGCAGCAGAAGTGACGGTAGCGACAGTGGCAGCAGAAACAGCTACAATAATGGCAATATCATCTGCAACAGCAGATGACGGAGATAATGTATAGACATTAGACCCTGATTTCAATTCAGGAAGACCCAGGTTCAGGTCCTGCCTCTTATGCTGCTTGGCCCTTTACAATGTCCCCAGACAAGTTTCTAAGATTATAAATTGTAGAATAGGTGTCAATCTGCTTGGTAGAGGTGTTTTCTCACCTAAAGTTTCCTGCATTGATCTTTCTGTTCTTCTTAAGCACACCTCACGGAGTTCCCTCTATATCAAAGCAATTGGGTAACCTTGTTCTATGATTTAGAGCTTTATTATTTGCACTTGTGTATTGGGAATAGAAAAGGGTCCACCCATTCTAATAAAAAAAAGAATGCTTTGATATTTTGATTGCACTCAATCATTCAAGGATATAAACTAGGTCCAAACTTCTACTGAATTAATCAATCAAAGGTATAAGTAAGGTGTAAACACAGAAAATGGATAGGTTCTAGATAAAGAGTCAGTCCCCTCTAGGAATTATGCAGGGCAAGCTAATTTGGAATTCAGCATTTGGGTGGTGGGACAATTTAAAGTTGGAGCAGCTATAGACAAACTTCTGAAAGGCAATTACTTTAAAAGGAGGGGTGCTGATGACAAAGTCCCTATTTCCACCTCCTTCTTCCAAATACTTTCTCATTACTCTTGAGAAGAAGACTTTTTTATCTTTTAATGGTCAGAAAAATTGGATTCCTTTTTACCTTTCAAAAGTAAGAATGTTTTTAGAACAGTAATGGCTGAAAGCAACATATTCTTGAGAGACATGGAGATGACAAAATTGACATATGAAAGAAAAGCCACTAAAAGTTGTCTTATGCAAAGTTATACTTCAAAGAAACTTCATAAGTATTCCTGGAAAGGAGAAGCATATTTCTATTCTTCAGAAGCTATGAGTCACCCCTTTGCTACAAGTGATTTTTTTTTAAAGTTTTGAAGTTTTATTTCACACCCAACAAACTGGCAAAAATGACAGAGATGGAAATAGTCAATATTAAAGAGTTTGTGGGAAAGACAAACACATATTTTTGGTAGAGTAATGAATTGGTCCAGTTGTTTTGGAAAGTTGTGCTAAACCTAGTCTTTGACAAACCCAAAGACCCCAGCTTTTGGGATAAGAACTTACTGTTTGATAAAAATTGCTGGGAAAATTGGAAACTAATATGGCAGAAACTAGGCATTGATCCATACTTAACGCCGTACACCAAGATAAGGTCAAAATGGGTTCATGACCTAGGCATAAAGAATGAAATTATTAATAAATTAGAGGAACACAGGATAGTTTACCTCTCAGACCTGTGGAAGGGGAAGGCTTTATGACCAAAGAAGAACTAGAGATCATTACTGATCACAAAATAGAAAATTTCTATTATACCATACTGAAAAGTTTTTGTACAAACAAAACTAATGCAGACAAGATTAGAAGGGAAGCAATAAACTGGGAAAATATTTTTACAGTCAAAGGTTCTGATAAAGGCCTCATTTCCAAAATATATAGAGAATTAACTCTAATTTATAAAAAATCAAGCCATTCTCCAATTGAAAAATGGTCAAAGGATATGAACAGACAATTCTCAGATGAAGAAATTGAAACTATTTCTAGTCATATGAAAAGATGCTCCAAGTCATTATTAATCAGAGAAATGCAAATTAAGACAACTCTAAGATACCACTACACACCTGTCAGACTGGCTAAGATGACAGGAAAAAATAATGATGATTGTTGGAGGGGATGTGGGAAAACTGGGACACTGATGCATTGTTGGTGGAGTTGTGAATGAATCCAACCATTCTGGAGAGTAGTTTGGAACTATGCTCAAAAAGTTATCAAAATGTGCATACCCTTTGATCCAGCAGTGTTACTACTGGGCTTATATCCCAAAGAGATCATAAAGAAGGGAAAGGGACCTGTATGTGCATGAATGTTTGTGGCAGCCCTCTTTGTAGTGGCTAGAAACTGGAAACTGAATGGATGCCCATCAGTTGGAGAATGGCTGAATAAATTGTGGTATATGAATATTATAAATAAAAAAATAATAAATAAATAAATAAATAAATAAAGGAAAGGACTGAGTGAAAGATAATTTATAATGAAATAACATATAAAGAAAGTGCTTTGCAAACCTTAAAGCCCTATGTGATAGCTAATACTATCATGATGCTTAAAGTGCAATCATTAGACTTATCTTTCTAGCATTACAGATATTTCCTTCCAAACTTTATAAAAGCATAGCTGACCTACAGTATATAGAGAGAGCTCTTTAGGAGAAAAAGACTACCTAGTGTCCTATTTCATTATTTGCCACCAGTTTCTAGAAAAGTACTTTTAATGGAGTTAGTTCTTAATCCAAATTAACTCTCAAAATGATACTGAAAAAAATGTTTTATGTCATGTTAGTCTCAAATCTATTGATTAAATGATTAATATATTTTCTATAATTTTCTGAATAAACATAAACTAATTTTCCTGTCATTCATTCTAATTTTTAATTATAATTGAAATATTTTCTACATTTCTTTTTTTTCCCCGTTACTAGGCTAGATCTGATTTGAAATTTTTTAAATTTCTTTCAAGAGTTCTTCATGTTGCTGCATCTAATGATCCTATCAATTGTTATTCTTCATATATTAGATATTTTAGAACCACAGAATTTCCTAGGCCATCCAGTTCAAAACTTGAAACAGAATTACTGTTATGTAGTAGTCCCCCTTTTAACTGCCTATCAACAGAATAATTTCTCTTTACCTCTATCTCTTGGCTTCCTCCAAGATTTAACTCAAATCCTACTTTCTGTAGTTAGTCTTTATTCTTTCAGCCCCATTCTTCCCTTCCACATACACACATTTAGAGAAAAAAGATTTTCTTTTCTTTTTTTTAGTAGTACATTGTTTCTTCCATTATAATGTGAGTTCCTTGGTGATAGACAGAGTATGTATCTTTACCTTTCTTTGTATCCTTGGCAAGGAGCCTAACAAATGGAAGTTAATAAATGCTTGTTGATAGATTTATTAAAAATTTCATCTTTCAAATTCTTGTTTAATTCCAGGGATGGAGACTATGGATCCCTAATAGAGAAAGTGAAGATAATGGCTACAGTAAAGGTAGATTAGCTTGGAGCTGATAGGAGAGAAGGTCAGTCAAATCATTAATTTAATTAGGGAATTCATCAAATTGGCAGGAGAACATTCCCCTACGAAATCTATCCCAATCAATGTGCTACTAAAAATTAAAACAATCAGCATTTCAAATAGCATTGAATCTCTGCTCTTTCCCCACAAATCTAAAAACCAATTAAAAAATAACTTTTAAAGTTTTTGATTTTCAAAACATATGCATGGATAATTTGACATTAACCCTTGCATAGCCTTATGTTTCAGATTTTCTCCTCCTTCCCCTCACTCCATCCCCTAGGATAGCAAGCAATCCAATATATGTTAAACATATTAAAACATATGTAAAATCCAATATATATATAAACATATTTATACAATTTTCTTTCTGCACAAGAAAAATCAGATCAAAAAAAAAGTAAACGAGTAAGAAAACAAAATACAAGCAAACAACAACAAAAAGAGTAAGAATGTTATGCTGTGATTCACATTCAGTTCACACAGTCTTCTCTCTGAGTGTAAGTGGCTCTCTTTATTACAAGATCATTGGAACTGGCATCAGTCTTCTCATTGTTGGAAAGAGTCAGGCCCATCAGAATTGATCATCGTATAGTCTTGTTGCCATGTACAATGATCTCCTGGTTCTGCTCATTTCACTTAGCATCAGTTCATATAAGTCTCTCCAGGCCTCTCTGAAATCATCCTGTTGGTCATTTCTCATAGGACAATAATATTCCATAATATTCATACACCATAACTTATTCAGCCATTCTCCAACTGATGGGTATCCACTCAATTTCCAGTTTCTTGCCCCTATAAAAAGGGCTGGTACAAACATTTTTGCATATGTAGATACTTTTCCTTTCTTTAAGATCTCTTTGGGATATAAACCCAGTAGAAACATTGCTGGATCAAAGTGTATGCATAGTTTAATAACTTTTTGAACATAGTTCCAAATTGCTCTCCAGAATGACTGGATCAGTTCACAGTTCTAACAACAATGTGTTAGTGTCCCAGTTTTCCCACATCCCCTCCAACATTCATCATTATCTTTTCCTGTCCTCTTAGCCAATCTGAGAGGTGTGTTGGTCTTAATTTGCATTTCTCTGATCAATAGTGCCTAAAAACCAATTATTAGCCAAGTGATCTTAGATAATTTACTTTATTTTTCCTGAACATAGATCTTTAAGATCTAAAGAACAGTATCTTTAAGATACTGGATTTGGAAATCCATTCTAATTTTAGATAGCTGGCCTCACATCAAGAAAGAATTGAATTAAATTTTAATTTTTAACATTTTTGTGGATATCTGACCCTGGACAAGTCATATACCTTTTCAGTGTTCTAGTTAATTTTCTAAGAGAAGTTATAAAATAGGTAGCTACTCACCTAGTAGACAGAGTTTCCTCATCCATAGATTATTTATATAAATGAAATAATAATTATAGTATTTCTTTCTTTCCCAGTAATGGAGAAATAAAATTGGAGTCAAGGATACTTACATGCAATGCTATTTATTTTGACAAAGAATGCTTTTAGGCTAAGCAAGTTGACCAAGGTCACACAGTTACCCAAAAGGTAGACCTGGAGTTAGAGGAATTCATGTATTTTGCATCCTAGTCTAAGGATTCTTTGTCTATTTCACTCTGCTTCTGACAAAAACAATAGTGATATTCATTGTAGATTCCCCCTTCCCCAGTCACAGATAAAAAACATTAGTTCTACAATGTAGCCATTTTTTAATTTATATTTTCATCTCATATTATCTGTTTCAAGTTGCTTGAAATATCCTATTCAGTTACTTTCTATCGGAAGGAATTGTAGAGGACTGAAACTATTGGGTTGATGCACTGAGGTAGGAACTACTGAGTGCTTGAGGCTAACTACTGATTGGACAATACTCTATGGGCATATGCTTGGAAAATGGTCCTTCCATACTGGCTCAATGATTGGTGTTATAGAGGATTGTAGGAGGGACTAGGGGGTGGAGTAAGACAAGTCAGGGACACTCTTGGTGGTAGATGAGGGAGAAGGCGGTTACGGAAAATCTGCTTCCATCCTGTTCAATCATGTATCTGGGGACTGAGAATAAAGATTGAGGACTTTTGCTTATCCTGACTCCTGCTGATTCTGGGGTGTCCTGGGTGCTAGCGTGGTCATTACAAAGAATACATTCTGGAAACTGTGTACTGGTATTGCCCATCCCTGTTTATAATCTTTTAGGCTTGTAGGAAAGCTCTAATAAGTAAAATAGAAGAATCCATCCACAATGTGGAAGATGGCAGACACTATCAGAATTGAATCTTGATAAGTAGTTCTCAAATACTTTTGTGTTGACAATATTAGAATGTTTAGGAAGGATAATCTGTTTCTTAAGACAACTTAGTGAAATGAGAAATATGATCCAATTCAATTTGCAAGGTCATAATATCTTTATCTATTGGATTAAAGTGTAAGGAGATATAATAGCTTCATTCTGCTGCAAGTTTTTACAATTAGATGTTGAATTTGAATGACATGTATGCCCTACCTAATTTTGTTCTAAGTAATCAGATTTTAAGTGTTGCACATTATTTAAAATTTTCTTCCTATTCCACTTGGTTTCCCATCTATCCAGTAGGACTCTGTAGCTTACAGTTTTGAGATTAAGATTTGATCAATAACTTTTCATCTCACTGAGATTTTGATCCTCAGTACTAAGATTTAACAACCATTTGGATTCTACTGTATTCATCCCTTGCCTCATCTAATTTTTCTTGTGCTGTTTTTAATTGCATTGCATAAAAATGATCCCTATGAATCATTCTGCAAAGACAATGAGCTTTTCAAGGAGAATCCTATGACAGAGCAGACGCTCAAAACATTTCTGTGAAAAGTTAAAACAACTCTAGCCTATGATCACAGTGTCCTTAAACTTATTAACTTATTATAGCCAAAACCAAAGCAGCAGCCCAGAGACTACATTACTAATTACACATTTTAATGTGCCTTTAATCACCCACAATGCATTCTCTGATTAACTAATATTGCTAAATGCTGGGTAATGCATACATACATCATTAACAAGATGGAAAACCTCAACTTCATTCTTCGTTGGAAGTGAATCAGATGGCTGCTAAATATCTCTATCCAATCAACCTTGACCTAAAGCTAGAACTGTTGTTAGTTGTCACAGCAACAAAAACATTTAAAATCTAAAAAATTGAAATTATCCAGGTTCCATTTAATTTATTCTAATGTAGTTATGCTCCTAAACACACACACATGTATATGTGAAGATTGATAGCACTTACTTTTGTTCAAGTTGAATATTTTGGAAATCAGACATGATGAATGTGCACTCCTTACTATCTGATGTAGTTTCATCTAGTTTTACATTTACCAGATCACTGCAGTCTAGAGCTGATTGGTTGTCTTGCTTAAGACTTTAAATTATTGCAGCAAAACACTGTATCTTGTAAGGATAATGTGATGTCTAGCCTGTTTTCTTCTAAAATCTCATTTTATACCAGATAGATCAGAAAAAGCTAAATGCTAAACATTGGATGAAGCCAGGATTGTACCTCACATAGAATGAATTAAGGTGATTACCCTGAGCCTTTTGATTCAGGGAATCCTTTGCTGGTGTTGGTTAAGCAATGACTTGATGGCAAGCAACAAAAACAGAATATGTGGTAAAAATAGCTATGTCTTTTAATATATCATTATCTCTCACCTGTCATGAAGACAAAAATATTTCCACTGTTTTCAGTCTTCAATTGCATTTTTGATGTTGATCTTTAATTTCATTTCCTTTCTTGAATCTTGAGTGTATGTAAATTCTACTTCAATTATCTCTCCATAAAGATAGCCACAGATAAGATGATCATAATCTTAGAGCTGGAAAGAATGTCAAAGATCATCTATTCAACTTTTTCATTTTAAATATGATGGAATGGGCTAAAAGAAATTAAATTACTTTGCCAGAGTCACATAGTACACATGAAAGATGAGAGATGAACTCGTCTTCTGACTGCAGAATATATTTTCCACTATATTATAACACTATCAAAACACACTTCCTTCTTTAAAACCTATGTATGTCAACAACATGACAGTTTCAAGAGGTCCTATCAAGTTTGAAAGATTTTTTTATACAAGTGCAGAAATAAACTATGACTGTCAACTGAGGAACATTCTAGCTAAGTATGAAAGGATTCACTACAGAGTTGGGCAATAGGAAATAGAGAGTAATGCAATCACACCATCTGAACGGACTGTCTGCTTAGCATGATGAATTTTGGATCTATATTATAGGAAAGAGATACTACTATATATGAAATCATAGCTCCATAAAACTTAATATGTCAACGCCCAGGGTTAAAGCAGATGTTATTTGTGCTGGACTAATTAGCAATTCCTAATATCCCCTGTAGTTTTATTATTTCGCACTTCTCCCACTAAAATTTATCAAATGTCACATTGTGACATATAGGTGACTCTGTGGCTCAAAGCAAAGGCCAAGCTCTGCCATGTCCTGCCTACTAAGCTGAAAAGCTCTGAAGATGAGTTGGTTGATAAGCTATATGCTTCTGTTTATCCTAGACCTGGATCATTCTAGACTAGAATATGTTGGGGTAGGTTCATCATCAGATTGGCCAGAAAGATGACAGATTTTTGTCTTCTTTCCAATCTTCTTATTGTCTTTCTTTCAAGCTCTCTTCCATTGACATTGTATATATCCTTTCAATGGGTAATCTGCACATCTCTTTCTCATTAGAATGTACACTTTTTAAAGGCAAGTACCATTGCTATCGCATAGGAAGTATTCAATAAATTCTTATTGACTGAATGACTGACTATCTTACTTGAAGTTTATCTGTTAATTCACAAAGGGGTTATAATGTGTGCCAGAGGATACGGGCTGTATCCGATCCACATTAAGAAAATCACAAATCCTTGAAATATTGAAATATTTCACATTTAATTGCAAAATAACTCTTCTAGAATTGCCAATGGCAAGAAAATTCACAATTAGATTTTCTCATAATGTTGATGAGTATGCTGATAGTGCCAACTGTGAGAAAAACATTGATAAATAAGGAAGGGAGAGGACCCAAATATGGCTGCACTCCCAGAAAACTTGTATTATATAATCAACTGCAGTTCTAATTTAGGCCGGCTTGCCCAATGGGCAGCAATATTTACCAGATGCAGTATGGTCAGTCTATCTGCTAGATTACTCACTGCAGCACTTCCCAAAGATGCTGTGATTCAGAGTTAGAACTGTTGTTTTGTTTGAGTATAGTTGATCTTTTTTTTTTTCATAGAGATAGTTAGAATAATTCTAGAAATAGGCTGATGCTAAACATGTACATGATTAATGACTTTGAGATTTTTGTGCCAGTCCTTTAACTTTCTTTAGTTATCTTACTCATAAAGCCAAGAACAATAATACTTTTTCATCTCAGAAAGATATAATTCTGTATAATTCAATTCAAAAGGGCAATGTATGATCATATATAGTCTTTTAGACTCATAGTTTGTATAGCTACATTCGAGTCACACTGGAATGAGGAAGGCTTGTGCTTGAATTCTATCTCTGACACTTAACAAACATCTTGACTAATATAAAGTAAATCACATGATTTCTCTGTCTCAGGGTTCTCAACTATAATGGGGACAGTAATAATAATACCAAGACTGCCTACTTCACAAGTTTCACAAGGTGACAATTAAAGGAGATAATCCATATAAAAGGCTTTGTAAACTTAAAACACAGTAGAAATGTCAGCTATTAATACAATTCAACAAAGATCTATTAAACCCTACTTTGTGTTAGGCACTGGGAAAGATGTAAAATTTAGACAAAAGAACTTCAACTTATAGTTGAGCAGGAGAATATGACATGCGAATAATTGTTATACAAAATAATACCTCTAAGTACATAAGAATTATAATCAGTGTTATGTGAGGTCTGAATAAGTCATTATATATTGGAAGTAGGCCAAAAATCCTGTAATACTACCACCTGGTCGAAAGCTAAAATAAGTTTAGAAGATAATGTTAATGAAGATCTTAATAATGCTAAAAATACATGTTTTATATGAATGCAAAGGGTTTCTGGTATCCAACGACACAAACTTCAAAGAGAGTGAAGTAGTTTATTAGATATGTTCTGGAGCATAATTTTTCATACTCTGCTTTTCCACTGGTTTCTTCCCATTTGCTTTCAAACATATTTAGATCTCTCCAGTTAAAAAGAGATTTTTCACCTAAAAAAAGAAAAGAAAGGAAAAGGAGAAAACCAAAGAAAACAGATTTTATGATATTTACCCTTTGTTTCACTGTCAAACTTCTTAATATTTTGAGAATATTTTGTCTTTGCTCAATATTTCTCCTTCCATTCAATTCACTCTGTCCTTGGTCTCTTTCATTATGACCTCAGCAGCCACAACTTTATAAACCTTAGTCAATCTAAGGTAGACTTCCTATTCATTAATCCAAGTTTGTTCAACTTTTATTTTTAATTCCTACTCTTTTAAAAATCTTTTAGTGACATTTTTTATTATTCCTATTTTTAAATACTTTCTCTTTCTTATTCCTGTTTCTCTTCCAATTTTAATTGCTTCTTTCAATTCTTTTTCATTTTCCAACCATTTAGTTGGGTATATGGCCAAGTTTTATCCTTGCTCCTTTTTTCCTTTTATTTTCTCCCTTGGCAGAATAATTTAAAGGGCCTCACATATAGTAACTGTTAATAAATATTTGATGACTGATTGATTGAAATTCATCTGGACTATTGAAATATCTTCCAATCTTCTCCAATCCAAACTATCCTTCTACTTTTGCCAGTTTTATCTTCCTTATGAATGTAGCATTCTTCTGTCTGTTCTTCCTTCCTGTCTCAGTCACATGGAACTTGTGTTGGGAGTGAGGAGAAGAGAAGTTATGAAACATTTAGTATTGTGATTTAGGAAGAGGAAAGAGCTGTCATGGACAAAAAGAAAAGACAGAGAAGGGAGAAGACAGAAGAGAGAAGACGATGAATTGATCAAGAATAGTCTCATTCTGTGACTTGCTTGATGTTGAGAATGGATTAACTAAGGAAAAAAAAGCAAACAAAAAAAAATTGGAAATCTTTATAAGTTCAGGCATGAAAAAAAATGACCTTTTAGGAATTTTAATGTATTGTACATCATGTTCTGAGTCCATGCCCCATGCTATAAGATGCTCAACTCAGAGTTCCTGAGTCTTCATCTAAACTTCGACTCTATTGGATGACTGAGATGAATATTTTTGCCAGTGCCATTGTATTACCTATATTCCTTTATCTATTCACAGAAGAAGTAGTTTTTGAGTTAAGCACATCGAATTGGGCATTTCCTGGAACTTTTTGGTTTGGGACAGTCTATATCTTTCCTGAAAACTGCCTGTATCAATGAAAGATAATCGGGTTGCAGTCACACAGTATATATTTTAGCATGCCTTTTCACAGCTTATATTGATCATACATTGCAAGCCAAATACCACATATAGTTAAGTATTTTTTGTCTTTTCCTGTGGGAGACATTCTTGTAATGCAAGGTCATATGATTAAAAATTCAGTGATTTACTTCAAGGCAAGAGGTGGAGGATAACATAACTGGTTCCTAGGAACAAATTCTTATTAAATAAAATAATCATAGTCCACATTACTCCATATCTTGATAGAGAGTTAGTGGAGTCATTGAGGGGAAAGATAGAGCTATAAGGAAAGAATGGAACTGTCTTTTTAATTACAATAAAGAATTTACCATACTTTTAAAAAACATTTGTATAAATTTTATTTTTTCTACTATGCATAAATTGCTAATCATTTCAAATATATAACAAAATTATGGTGTAAATTTTTCTTTTTTTCTTCCATCCCTCCTGCCCCTTGATGACTTACTATTAGATACAAATAGGTAAAAATATATAAAATTTTACTAAACACACTTTTACCTATCAGTTCTTTCCCTGGATGCGATAACATCTTTCTTCATATTATCTTTATAATTAATTTGGGTATTTATAGTCAAAATAATTAAGTTGCTTAAAGTCATTCTTAAAAAAGTATTACTATTACTATACACAATGCTCTCTTGGTTCTACTTATTTTGCTCTTCATTATTTTGTTCATGTCTTTAAAGAAAGTTTAAAAAAATCATACACTTCAATCTACATTGAGCTCACCAGTTCTCTGTGGTGGGATAGCATTTTCCTTTATGGGTGCTTCAGAATTGTCTTTTATCATTATTTTGATCAAAAATAACTAAATCTTTCACAAATGATCATCCTTATAATACTGATGTTATGGTACACTCTTGGTCAACCAATGGATGCCAGAGGGATTTGGGTTTAAGGAACAGCACTAGCCAAAAACTCCACGATATCTTCTGAGAGTTCAGTGATGAAAACATATATTCCTTTGGGAAGATCACCTGCAACTATGATATCCTATGTGGACAGAGGCAACGGAAAGGAAAGGAGAAAGAAAAGGCAATGAAAATAGAAAAAAAGTCAAGCCAAGGCAGAGCTGTGATGCTCAGTGGGCCTGTTTAAGTTGGGTTCCCAATGGGGTAGTTCCCCATATTTTTTTGGATTGTTGTTTTTTTCTTACTGGAAAAAGACCTTGACATCAGGGAGGTGATGCTATGACATGTGAATGAATTGGATTTAAGTGAGGGAGGACTGTGCAAAGTCACAGAGCCATCTGGGTTCAGTGGCAAGATATAGATCAGGATGATTAAAGATGGTCCTGGATCAAGTAGAATAGATACATATCTATCTATTAATTTATCTGTATATATATATATATATATATATATATATATATATATATATTTATAATTTATACATCTGCATATATAATCTATCCATCTACATACATCTATATCTATTTCTCTGTTTCTCTCTATATATCTATATATTACATCTATCTGTCCAGGTTTTTTTTCTTTGACTGGGTAAAAAAGATCATTTTCTGTCTTACAGAATACAATTTGCCAATATAAACCCTATTTGAAAAAAATGTCAAAAGTTTTATGTATAAAAGATCTGTTTTCAAAACGGATTATCTATATCTTTATCTGTATCTGAATTTATATCTTGGCAAGTAGGTGGTGAAATGGATAGACAGCACTGAGCCTGGACTCAGAAAGATTTATCTTCCTGTGTTCAAATCTGACTTCAGATATTAGCTGTGTGGTCCTAGGCATGTCATTTAACTTTATTTGCCTCAGTTTCTCATTTGTAAAATGAGCTGGAGAAAGAAATGACAAACCACTCTAGTATCATTGCCAAAAAATCCCCAAGTGAGGTTACGAAGAGTCAGACTGAATAACAATTCAAAGTATCTCTTGTGTGATATTAACTCTTTCTTACTCATTGTTCTGAAAGGTACATTTTCCCCCATGCTCCTTTAATTTATTTATGCTATCATACCATAAGTCAAATAGTTTACCTATTTGACCTTAATTTTGGTACATCATATGACATACTGTTTTTGCTGGACTACTTTCCAGTTTTCCTAACTTTTTGTCAGATATTAAGTTCATATCCCCAAAGCTTTGATCTTTACTAGATTATTATGATTATCCACATTATGTATGATGTATATGATCTATTCCACTCTTCTGCTACTCTGTTTCTCAGCCAGTATCAGATTATTTGATGATTGCTATTTTGTAATAGTGTTTGAAATCTAGAACTATTGGACAGCCTTACCTCACAACATTTCCCTTATTGATTCCCTTGATATTCTTGAACTTTTGTTCTTCTTTGATTCATCCTGACACAATTTAGGATTTTCTTGGCAAAGATAATGGAGTGATTAGCCATTTCCTGCCTTAGCTCAGGTTATAGATGAGGAGGTGATGTAGACAGAGATAAATGGATTATACATCTAGAAGTGTCAGAGGCCAGATTTGAACTCAGGAAGATAAGTATTCTTGATTTTGGACCCATCATTCTTATCTACCACACTTCCTACTGTCCCTGACTTGGCTTACCTATGAGCATTTAATATTTTCCCAATTATTTAGTTTCATCTTTATTTGTGTAAAAAAGTGTTTTATGATTGTGTTCATGTAAACCTTGGGTTTGTCTCAACAGATAGACTTCCAAGTTTTTTATATTATCTGGAATTATTTTCAATGGAATTTCTGTCTCTTCCTTCTAGGTTTTATTATAGCAAATAAAGATGTTAATAATTGGGTGAAATAATTGCTCTGATTTCATCTCCATTGTTGGAACATTTACTATTTTCATTTTTGATAGTACTAATATTACTACTTGGTTTTCCTTTATTAAAAAATATCAAATGAATAAGTACTTTATGCTTTTTTTCATAAAATCAAGTCCCTTTTTTGTTTGTTAGCTCATTTTTTTATATTTTAATAACATCATCTTTGTATATATACATATTACTAGTTTGACTACATGTCACAAATTTTGAAATATTGTTTTATTTTTGTTATTTTCCTTAATGAAGTAATTGATTCTTTTTCCTCGGGTACTTCCTCATCTTCTTGAATAAAAATGCTCTTCCCTTTCCTTGAATTATAATAGGCAAGTTGATTGCCAAATTGTATTTGGTTCTGCATACAGTGCTAGCATAAGGGTGCTTTGTAATCTTTTCCTGACCAGTTTCCAGGACCCTTTTCCAACTCTGGCTTAAGAACTTTCACAACTGCTGCTGCTTCTATTTCTACTACCTAGCCTCACCACTGTCCCACTACACTAGGCTCTGGGCCAGCTTTCTCCCCTTACCCATATCACAGACTTTTTTTTCTGATCTTCTATGTTGTTTTTCACACCACAATTCAATTTGAGCAGTTATTTTAAAGTTGCTTGGAGAGGAATGTTGATTAAATTTGGCAAAATGGTTTTCTACTCTATCGTCCTGCTTTTCCCTCAAAAATTCTTTCATTTTTACCTTTAATATTTGCATTTCTTGTTTCTTATTTCCTGTGCTAATTTTGTCCCAACAGTTGACAAGAAAGAAACAAGTACTCCATCAGCTGACAACACACCATCTATATGTAGAACCATCAATTATAGCAATTGGAAAAGTTTTGAATGCTTATGGATAAGTTCACTTACCTTGACAGAATCCTTTCCAAAATTGTTCACATTGACAAGACTGACACAGACATTTCCAGAGCTAGCTCAGTGTTTGGGAGCCTATGAAGGAAAGTATGGGAGTGAAGAGGTATTAAACTGGCTATCCTCACTTTTTTGAATGAAGGTCTACAGGTCTATTGTGCTTATCTCACTGTTTTATGTCTACAAAACCAGACAGTATATCAGCACCATGACAGGAAACTTAATCACTTCCATTGGAATTGCATGAGACTCATAACAATTTTATAAAGTAGATTCTATAGGAACTGCTTTCTTCATTTGACAGATGAGCGCACTCTGAGAGGTTATAGTACACACACACACACACACACACACACACACACATACACACAAAACTGATAAGTATGAGTGGTGGAATTTGAATCCAGGTTTTCCTAGCACCAAGTCCAAAGCTCTTTCTATTATGCCATGCTGTGTTATGAAAATATTTTTATCTCTTTGCATTATACATTTCTAATACATGCCTAATATTTTGAAAGTTGAAGAAACTAGGTGGTTAGGAATTTAGTTTAGCTATAGACAGAACAAGACCGGATATTAGAAGTGGTAGTGCTGGAAGGTTATTTGGTTAAGTGACAAACAGGAAGACTTTTGTACTTCAAAGTCTGTATATTATGATCTTCTTCCTAAATCTCTGTGGATTCTTCAGCTCTACATACATTTTTATGTCCAAAGTCACAAATATGCTTTGTGATACAGAATGCTACTTTTGAATAGCAGCACAGTGCTAGGGTGAGTTGCCAAGCTTAGAACTACTTGCTACTTGATAACAGTACAACAGAGCTGCTAAAAGAATAAAGTCTGACATAAAAACAACTGGGTTTTATGCAAAGGATTACTAGCTTCATGCCCCTGGAGTGTACTGGCATTCTTGTAAGTAAAGAACAGTTTTATCACTAAAAGAAAAAATAGTTGGAAAAATCCCTCTGTATTTATGGGGGGAATTGAAAATTACTGATCTATTAAAAATGTTGAGTATACTAATGTCTGCCTATCCTTTGACTAATTAGAGTTTTTCAGATGTTGTACCAGGTTCCTTGGGGGATGTGAAGCAAAGGGAAAAATTACTACATATTTTTGAATACTCTAATAGAAACATCTTCAATTTTTGAAAACAAAGTTTAAATCAAATTTGCTCTGAGAGTGAGGACAATGCAATGATGTTCTCTGCATAAAAGAGGTAAAATTTAAGTGGACAATTGTCTAATCTTGATTTGGGAATGGTTTGCCATATTATCTCATTTGACATTCACAACAGTTTTCTGAAGTAGATTCAATAGGAATAACTATTTCCTTTTTGCAGATGAGGGCACTCTGAAAGGTTAGATGACTTGCCCACAGTCACAAAATTAGTAAGTACAAGAAGTGGAATTTGAACTCGGATATTCCTGACTCAAAGTTGAAAATTCTTTCAATTATGTCATTCTACAATATGAAAAAAATGCCATGCTACAAATGAAAAAAAAATTCTTTTTACTAGTCATAATTAATTAGTATTATTTCATGAGACATGTATTGTGTCATTATGCTACTTTGAATGTGCAATGTGTAAACTTGAAGTTAAACAATCTTTAGGATTAAAAGTGCTTTATGTTACTGTCAACTAGAATTTATTAAGTTACTATTATGTTCCAACATTAAGTACAAGAGATACAAAGAAAAGCAAAAACTAATCTGTGCTTCCAGAAAGCTCACAGTCTATTGGAGATACATGAAAACCACTATGTACATACAAGAAATATGTAGTGTAAATTAAGGATAGTTTCAGAGAGGTCAATGATATCAAGGAAAACTAGAAGAAACTACTTTAGTTGAAACTTGAATGAAGCTTGAGGCAGAGATTAGGAAAGAGAGAGTTCCAAGTTTGGATGGAAGCCAATAAAAATAGACAAGAGTTGAGAAATAGATAGTGTTATGTCCAATCAACAGCAAGGAAGTTAATATCATTGTATTTCAGAGTTCATAGAAGGGTATAAGGTTTAAAAGAACTTGAAATATAGGAAAGGGCCAGGTTATCAAGGGCTTTAAAAATTAGATTTTTAAAGTATAGTACTTTGTTTAGATTGTACTCTTCAACTCTTTTGAGTAAAGCTTGGCCAGTCCAATTGGGAAATGTATTTTTTTGGGGGAAGTAAAATGTGAAGATCAGTTCCCCCTACTCAACTCCAAAAAACTTTTAAAAAACTGAGATCCCTCAAAATAGCTCGAGAGAAAATTGCTTGAAATTTTCAACAATTAAATTTTCATTAATTCACTCAAAATATTTTTATATTTGTAGTTTGTGCACATGGAAGTCATAAAATATTTTATCTTAAATATATCTATATGCTATGTTATTTATGTTATATATGCTAAGGCTTCAAGTCATAAGGTAGAAGCTAATGAGATGAAATTTATTCACTTGAAAATTCCCAACATAAGTCAAAAATCATAGATCCTGGCTATTATGTGTTTGAGATTTATTTTAATGTTATGAAAATTATAATTTAAATAAAATAGTTAAGAAAATAATTTGCATATGTTTTAAAGTGAAAAGATTTGCATATGTTTTAAAGTGAAAAGAGTGAATATATATATATATGTTTATATATAAATGTTATATGGTAAGAGATTGAAAGAAAGAATGTTTTCTCATCAAGTTTGTAAACAACTGGTTTAAATGTAGGCAGTTGATAATGAAAACAAAAGTATTTCAGATTGTGAAATAAAGTAAGTGAATGCTGTTCTTTTATATGATTCACCAGCATAGTACATACAGGAGAATTGAAAATCAGTAGCTTTTGTTGTTCAGTCATTTTTCAGTCATATTTGATTTTTCAAAACCACATTTTGGGTTTTCTTGGCAAAGATACTTGAGTGGTTTATTATTTCCTTCATCGGCTCATTTACAAATGAGACAACTGAGGCAATCAGGGTTAAATGACTTGCTTAGGTGACACATCTAGTAATGTCTGAGGACAAATTTGAATTCAGGAAGTTGAGCCTTCCTAATAGCAGGTCTAGTGCTTTTTGTCTAATTCTGGTTCTACAATTTACCAGATGTATTTACTTTGGTCAAACCAATGAATATGTCTTGTTCATGGTTGTTCTACTTTGAAATCAAGTGGCTTTTGCTTTAAGATCTTTGTTTTGATGAGATAGTTTTTTCCCCCCTATGAGAGGGGAATGTGGATCATAACTTAGTATTTTTTTTAAATAATAGTTTTTTTTTTTTAATTTTCAAAATATATGCAGAGATAATTTGCAACATTCACCCTTGCAAAACCTTGTGTTCCAAGTTTTTCTCCCTCCCTTCCCCCAACTCCCTCCCCTAGATAGCAAGTAATCCAATATATGTTAAACAGGTACAATTTTTCTGTACATATTCCACATTTTTTTAAATCAAATAAAAATTGATAAAGAAAAAAAAGCAAGCAAATAACAAAAAAAGGTGAAAATACTGTTTTATGATCTACATTCAGTCCCCATAGTCCTCTCTCTGGATGCAGATGGCTGTCTGCATTGCATGTCTATTGGAATGGGCCTGAATCACCTCACTGTTGAAAGGAAACACATGCATCATCCCTCAGACTTCATCATCAAATAATCTTGTTGTTGCTGTGTACAATGATCTCCTGGTTCTTCTCATATCGCTTAGCATCAGTTCATGTAAGTCTCTCTAGGTCTCTCTGAAATCATCCTGCTGATTGTTTCTTATAGAACAATAATATTTTATAATGTTCATATATCATAGTTTATTCAGCCATTCCCCAAATGATGAACATCCACTCACTTTCTAGTTCCTTGCCACAACAAAAAGGGCTGCTACAAACATTTTTGCACATGTGGATACTTTTCCCTTTTTAATGATCTCTTCATAATACAGTCCCAGTAGAGATACTGCTGGATCAAAAGGTATGCATAGTTTGATACCCTTTTGGGCCAAGCTCCAAATTTCTCTCCATAATGATTGGATCAGTTCAAAACTCTAATAACAATGTACTAGTGTCCCAATTTTCTCCATGGTATAATTTTTGAGTGTTTATTGTATGTAAGAGATTTTATGTACCATATGTATAGGCGGGGTGAGATGCAAATAAGTTTAAAATGGAAAGATTAGAAGTCATGTACTCCAGCCTTATTATTTTACAGATAATAAAATGGAGTGCCCACTTGGCCAAAGTCACAGCTAATAAGGAGCAGAGCCGAACTCACACTTAAGTTATCTAACTTCAGATCTAGTACTTTTCACTACTCCATAGCTCTGGGCTAAGACTTCAAGGTATGCAAAATCTGCTTAGGGATAAAAAAGCATATATTTATATTAAAAATAAATTACAATATGAGTCATTTGTAGTTGGTGCTTAATGATTAACTACATAGAGTTCAGGAGCAAGTAAGGATCATTATCTGCTAAAATGGTCAAGTAAACTATTTCCAGAAAATATTTTTAACTTGGCCTTGGAAAACTGGTATGTTTTGGATAGAATAGGGAGAAGATGAGCCATTCCAGTCTGGGAAAATGAATTATCATGTCACAAAAAGAAGAAAATAACCCACAACAAAGCAAATACACAAACAAAATCCCACAAAATCAAAAGACAAAATAAAACAAAAACAAACAAACAAACCAAAAAAAACACTCAGGCATAATTTTCAAATCAGATTGGCTGGAGCAGTTATTGCATTGCAGAGCTATTGAAGATATTTTGAAAATTTAGGACAGGATCCATATGAAGAAATTTTGAATTCTAATGCAAAAAAGTCTGGAAGTGACATGATAAGCTATTAAAAAAAATCTCTGGTACTTGTCATAATGGCTTCCTCAAAGAAGGTGATTAATAGATTTTTGTTTAACAATTTTAAAATGGTGTTTTAAGAAGACTAGTCTGACTTCAATGTGAGTCAATTATTAGAGGAGAAAATGCTCAGAGGTGGAAGACTGATTTTTAAAAGTTACTATAATAATTTGTGGATTAATTGATGTGTCTAAAAGTTAATTAATTAATTAATGAGAATAGCATAGATGTTAGAGACATTGTGAAGAAAGAGTTGTAGTTGTTTGTCCTTCCTTCTCAAAGAGGACCAATGATATCATGGGTTATGCCTTGATTTGCACATCAATTGCTTATGATTGGGCTAGAGCTTTGTAAAGTTATCTGTCTCACTCTCTCCTCCAGACTCTAGAAGTCCAGTGGTAGGATAAAAGTCAAGATGACTGGCAATGGCCCAGGATGCAGTGGATGACATCTAACTGTCTAAATTAAGGTCTTTCCCAAGTCTAAGTCTCAGTTTGTCTGAAGTCACATCCATTTAATGAGCTAAGGTTGGGTATGAGTTGAGACAAAAAATGGCTCAACTTGTTATCACAAGTGAGACAGAAAAGAAGACAATTGCTGTTACACTCTTTGAGAAAGAGTTATTAGAAATAGGGGTGGGAAGAAGGTAGAAAATCCCTTTGCAATAGGAACTCAAAGGTTAATGCAGAGGGAATGTGGATAATTATGGAAAGCATTAAAAGCAACACATTTTTAAAAATAATTTATCCTGGGTCAGAGGAAATACTATGATTCATAATGGAATTGCAAAGATAATCTATTTTTACTGATAACAGTATTTGTCTGAGCCACAGCTGTCTCAATATTCTGCTTAATTTTCACTAATTGACCAGCCTATGCCTATGCTGTTGTGTGGTAGAAGAAACTTGTAAAGCCAGAAAGAATTTAAGAAGAGCCCTATAGAATATATAGAATCTAATTACTCCTGAGACAGATTGGGCTTAGAGTGTAATAGGCCTTATCAGGAGAGATAACTGAATAAAGCCAATCTATCAAAAATCAAATTAGGAACTTTATCTTTTGTATTCCTTCATATTTTTATTTTGTTAGTAATTGTTTAGTTATTTAAATTCTTGGAGATACTCTAAAAGATCATTAGGATCTTAGGAGCAAGGACTAGTATGTTTCACTCTACATAATTTGTTCCCCAGTGCAATCTGATGTTTCTCAGATTCTCTGAAGAAAGATTCCTACTCTGGGAATACAAAAAGGTACCAGCCTCATGAGACTCTGTGTGGCACCAAATCCTAATGATCAACCAGATCCATCTCCATCTAGAAGTTCACATCCAGAGTGATGTTGGATATCCTCATGTTAAAGCAAAATAAACTTCCTCCTTTCTTCAATATTTCAGTGACTTATGAGTGCCTTAGTTCATCCCAATATCAAACTTGAACTAAGAACATGGGGGTTTTGGAACTGCATTTACACCTCATATTTATACCACTTGAAATCTAGTAGAACTACAAAATCATTTTTTAAGCTTTAAGTTTATGGCAAAATCCAGTAGTTCAGTTTATGCTTGTTTGCTAATGACAGTCATTAGGAATGGCAAAGACAAAAGAGAGAAAACAAAAAGTAAAATGTTATTTTTAGTCATATGGCAAGAAAGATCAAAACCTCTGCTCTGAAAAATTTCGTCTGAGTAATCCAAGGTACTCATCTTCCAAGTCCCCTCCTAAGTTTTTCATTTTCTCTGGCTGGTTTATTTGCAAAGATTGGGGCAATTTTGCTCCAGGTTCTGTGGTCCTAACTGGCAGAGTCCCTGAGAATAATTAACCTTTTTGACATGCCTCTGTATTAATGGCAGCTATCAACCTGTCATGAAAAGATTCTTTGATGTCTTCCATTGGATCTGATAAAGAGGCAGACTCATTAATCAGTTTGTATTTGGAATCCCCTCTAGTTTCAGCCTTAGTTTTCATCTTGAGCCTATGGCTGACTATATGACTCCAAAACAAATTATTGCACCAACTGAGAGGTCACAATCTATCTTTAGATACATATATTTATATTTTAAAATCTGCTATGGGCTTGTGATCTGAGTAAGTGAGTGACTTTTACAATCAGCAAATGCTTCCTCAGAATAGCATTATAAATTTAAATCTGGAAGGGACCTCTGAGACTACCTACTAAACCTTCCACATTTTACAGAAGATGAAAATAAAGCTGCAATTGGTTAAGTGACTTGTTTGAGATGATTCAATTAGTAAGGAATAGAAGTCAGATTGCAAAGCTATAATCAAATTCAGTATTGCAAAAGTGGCTCTGGATTTGGAATCTGCCCTTATTTCTCTGTAGTACTTATGTGACTTGATACTAGTCCCTTAAGGCACCCACTCTCTAAGTCTCAGTTTCCTCTTCTAACAAATGAGAACATTTGACCACATGGTCTCTGACATTCCATGTTATATCCATGACACTCTTGCTACTGCAGCACTTTAGAGGAATTGATGAAACAATATATTGGTAGAAAAGAAAAATGCTGACTTGCTGTTTCTGAGAACCTTTCAGGTGATGAAATGTATATTCTGTGACCCTCTTTTCATAGAAATTTCCACATGAGAGTTGGCAAAAGGATTAATAGAATTTTAAAATTCATTTTACAGAAGAGGAAACAAGTTCAAGAGATTAAATGATTTGTTCAGGATCACATAGCCAGTTCATGATGGAACTATCCTAGAGTCCTATTTGGCTGACTCTCATAAATAGTGCTCTTCTCGAAAGCTATCACAAAACAAATAACATTTGAACTTTCTGCTAGGGCAAAACAACTTGCTCTCAGCATTGTCACCTTGAAGAAACAATGACAAAATGAATATAAATGTTTTGGAAACTTTCAGCATCTCTTTTTGATCTAAATAAAATACTTATTACAATTGTAATCACAGGAATTTGCCATTTCAAAAGTATTTCAATTATATGTGTAATGCATGTATATATATGATTTATTTATATATATATATATACATTTAATTCTGTTTCTATGTACACATACATACTCATATACATATATACATTTAATTTTTTATACACATACATACCCATATACATAAACACATGTATACAATCATTTGTTTCTATAGATATATATATACACATACATAAACACACATATATATTCAATTTTCTCTCAATTTTGTTTCTGTAGATACATATTTACACTCATTTATATACCCATATACACATTTGTTTGTTTATATAAACATTCATATACACATATTCAAATATACATTTGTTTATATATACAAATATACTTGGCCTGCTTGTGAGCATTTTTATTGAAAATAGAAGTGCTATTTTAATAGCTTACCAAGATTTATAGGATCAAGGAACAATCAAAAGAAACAAATTTTGAAACCAAAAATATTTAACCAAGAGCCATAAGTTTTCAGATTCAAATTATTTTTTGCTGGAACAGTGTGATGTGAAAATGATGATGGCTTTGGAATCATATGACTATGAATGGCTGCAATTGACTGGCTTTTGACCTTGGACAAATCACTTCAAATCTAAAGATATCAGTTTCATCATCTATAAAGCTATAGTGGCTTTTTACAATCTCTTCCATCTCAATTTTGTTCATATGATCCCACTGATATTTAGAAATCACAAGAAGCTCCATTATCAAGTTGACCATAGATATCAAACTTTTTAGGTAGCAACAACTCAGAACACATTTGTGTGTCCATAAAAAGCTTGTGGTCTACTTCAATTGTGCAGTCAGCAAATATTAATTAAAGGGTCACTATGTGTTGAGAAGTATATTAAAAACTGCAGTTGCAAAACAAAATAAAACAAAAAAAATGTGTCCCTGCCCTCAAGGAGATTACATTCTAAAGGAGAATGATTAAATATAAATATAAGATATATGCAAAGCATATGAAATATAATCTTCATGCGAAGTCTCTAGAGGAGAAGGGAGAATTGAATTGGAAAGAGCTTTCCTCAGATGACTCTGAATTTTGAATTTTGAAGGAAATCAGAGAATTGAAGAAGAATCTATAAAGGTGAAGAAAAAGATCATTCCAGGCTTGGGGTAGAGCCAGTACAAAAGGATAAAGTCAGGAGGTTAATATTCAGTGACTAGCAAATAGGCCAGAATAGCCTGATCATAGTGTAATGGCAAGGACTTTGGGGTAAGAAGCCTAGAAAAGTAGAAAGGAGCTACATTATGAAGGGCTTTAAATACCAAACAACATTTTATATGTGATCATGTGGAAGAGGGAATCAAACGAGTTTGTTGAGCAAGAGGGGGACATACATGGTCATAGTTGTACTTTAGGAGTATTACTTTGGTAGGTAAGTAATTGAAAGACAGATTGAAGTGAGGAGAGACTTAAGGCTATTGCAGTATTTGAGAAAAGATATGAGATCCTGGGCTAGGACAGTATCTGTCTGAATAGAAAGAAGTGCATTTATATAAGACAAGTTTTAGAGAAAGAAATGATAAAATTTGACAATGGATTAAGGAGTCAATGAAGATACGAATAGTCACTGGTGATATATTTAACAATAATAGAAAAGCTGGAATTGGGGAAAAATTTTTGGGAAAAATAAATTCGATTTTGAATTTACTGAATTTGAGGTACTTCTAGGGCATTTGATTTGACAGGATGAAAAAAGCAGTTAGTTATGTGGGACTCAGGACAGAGATTGTAGCTACACATACACACACATACACACACACACACACACACACACACACACACATATATATATATATGAATAATTTCTATAGACATAATAATTGAGCCCATGGGAGTGATGGAATCACCATGGAATTAATAGCATTAATTATTAGATTAATTATCTTGATAAGAAGAAAGGTTAGTTCTTCACTATAGGTGGAAATGACAGATAAAGTATTAGAAGAAATTGTCTAAATAATAAAAGATGATTAAGAGAGGAAAAGAGTTCTTGTGAAAGCTCTCGCACTATCTCCCTGTCTCTCTTCCCTTGTTCCCTTCTTCCCCTCAACCCCTTCCTGTCTCTCTTTCTGTCCAAGAATGAGATGAGATTTAGCTAACAGGATGGAGGTATGGGGTCTGGTGAGAAGTTTTAGGAAGGATGAAAAACACTGAAATAAATGTGGTAAGTTGGATAATGAATTGATTAAGTATAGATAAAAGAATTGCCTTATTATTATAAGAATGTAATTGATGTTATATAACACCAATTTGTTGTGAGACCAATCAACATGTCTTCAAGGTTTTTTCCAGTTCTGTTTAGCAGCAAGGGAATAAATATAAAGGAGGCAAATTTTGGGAGTAGTTTAAGATTGGGGTTTGGCAGTAGAACATAGGAACAAACAATTTGAATCTACTTGATATGTAGAGTTGAAAAGGTATAACATGGTGTTGATAAAAGAGAGCTTCTGAGATTAGTAATTTATTCTGTGTAAAATGTTTGGCATATACTAAGTACTTAATAAATTCTTGTGAATTGGTTGGTGAATTGTAAAGAAATTTCCACAATAATAGATTGGTACATTACTGAAATATGCCACAGAGGATATGAAGGTAAATAAAGGACCATTTAAGAATTTCTATAACTGTGGTCAAAAACCTCAGGTTTCGCTTACCACAACATTAATGAGATTTTATTTAAAAAAAATAATGAATATAAAAGAAATAGTTACAAGTTGTGTTAGTCTCTGAAGCTGGATGATATGAAAGATTTATAACTAGAAAATAAAAAAAAAAGAATCAGTTATTTATTTTGGAAGAGTTGATGAACTCACCATAGAAGTTCCAATCATATATAGTCAGACCTTGCAAACACAGTAATACTCTGAGCCCCATTATAAAATATGATGGATTAATAATTCAGATTACTTTTCACTTGCCCTATTTGAACTGAAGGTAGCATTATATACCGGAATTACATCTGGTACGCGGAAAATATCCTGTTTCATTGTTACAATACTTACATGATTCCAGCCATTTGGTTAACTGATGGCACATCTCTTTTGTGATACATGTTTCAATCCTTCATTGTGTTTCAAGAATCATTACTGGGAATAATGACAGAGTACTGTATGTCACTGATAACAGGCACTTCCAACCATGTACCATGAAATGCTTTAATTTTAGTCCTTTGGGATTGATTTTTGCTTTTCAGGTTTCTTCTGGTCACTTTAGCCATTACTCCATAATTGACTTCATAGGAAATGCTTAATAAGCAAAAACACTTTCTTTGCCCCTTCTTGACCCTGCATCTATTGGCAAAACACTATCATGCTCTCAATGAGGCATATGCATGACTGGCTCTTAGAACACAAATCTATTTAGCATTCCTGCTGAACCAAAGGATCCCTTGGTAGTAAATTGAAAACCAGTGAGTGCTAATGTTCACTCCTCTTTGCCTCCTCAATGACTTGACTTCATTATTCCTGTTGTCAGTGTGGTGAGCAGCAGAAAGAGCTGTGGAAACCCACAACTTATGTTGTGTTTTTAATACTGGTGTGACCTTGGGCAAGCTATCCAACCTTTTATATGTCCTCAGTTTTCTCATAAAAGGGAATTTGACTAGATAACATTGAAGGACCCAGCCATCTCCAAATATATGATCCCATAAAAATGTAGGCTATCAATAAGACAAACAATTTTAGGAAAGTTTTCTTAAATATTTTTTGTAGAATACATGGTTTTGGAAGAGTGGGGAAGGGGAGCCTTAGGGATCTACATGGTTGTTTTGGAATATTCTTCCTCTCTTAAATTATGAAATGTGAATAAATGCATAATGAATGAAGTGAATAAAAAAGCATGTATATAGGCTACTTGTTCTATGCTAGGTACTGTGTCATGTACAGAAGATTTATTTCCAAAAGCAAGATAGTTATTCTGCTTAAAGAGTTCATGTTATTATGGGAGAGAAAATATACACTAGGGAGTGATGGCCTGAAAATGAAATTTAAAAGATGGTGAGTAAAAATATAGAGAAATTGATTGGCATGATCTTTTCAGAAGAAATAGAAATGTTACTTTGATTAGATTTCCCAGAAGAAGAAATGGAAGGAAGGAAATGGCTGGATGGAGTGAAAACAACATGGTTCTAGGATGAAAATGCAGAGCTGAGCTCTGTTATACTAAATTATTTTTATAAATCAAAAGACATTTGTCAGATATTATAAGAGCTTTAAATACCATTATCTGTACATGAGAATGAATATATACATGTATACTTATATTTGTGTATATATTTGCATGTGCATGTGTTAATTTTCTAATTCCAATATTATCTGCATATTTTTTTGTTTTTCTACATTGGACTATAATCAAATAACTATAAGAATATTACTGTATTTGTAAATACTGAGCAAATTAACCAAGCATTTTCCCCCCAAAATAAGAAAATGACATTTAGCCCCATTTTCTTTGATACTTCATGGAAATGAGGAGAATGAATGGTACTACCATGAGTGATATTTACTATCTGATACAACCATAACTATCTAGTCTGAAGTATTACTCCAATCATATTTTTAGTCATCTTGGGACCTATTCTTCAGGTCTGAAAGACTTATCTACTAGCACTCTGGAAAACTCTTTGAGATTCATAATAAGAATGAAATACTGCCTTTTGCTTCTGGGCTATAAGTTTGAGGAGAATTCTGATCTCTGCCAGATCACTAGAAGCACCTAGCAGATAGTATATAATAAATGGAAGATCCATTACAATAATAGGGTACTTTTCTTGAGTCAAACCAGAGAGAATAAAACTGCCTCTCCAGCAGCCAAGAAACCAGACCTGAAACCATGCCCTAGAAGTTTTTAACCCTTTCCATCTCCAGAACATCCACTGTCCTGACCCTCCCTCTCCCCTCAGTGACTGCCTCACACAGCACACTATTTCAGGCAATCCACAATCATGCTTTGTTTCACTCCTTTTTCCTTAGATATTTTCTCAGGAGTTTCCCTAGCCCCATTTCTGGTTCTAGGATTAAACAAACTGCCATTATTCCCAGTAAGTTTGCAGTACCTAGGTCTGCTCCTCTAAAGCTCCTCTAAACTGCCTGAAATATTCCAAGGCAAAGTGTCCCTCTCTTTGTTTTGGCTTATATATTTCTAACACTTAGCACATTTCCTGGCACATAGTATGTCCATAATAAGTGTTTTTTTACCTCCTCTTTTTATCTCCTTCCTTCCTTTTCTCCCTGCTTCCTTCCATCCTTTTTTGTCCTTCTTTCCTTCCTAGAAAACCTAGTGATGATCCCTATCACTCAATTAAAGCTGCATTTTTTTCCTTATAATGCTTGAGTTCTTGTATCATCTTAATGTACTTATCTTCTGCATATGCTTAACTGCAGCACTGGAATTCAACAAATCTACTATTGCAAATAATTAACCAAATAATCTTTTGCCCATCATACACTGATTTTTGTCTTTCCAGGAAGGGTTCATTGGTTATGACTCTCATTCTGTAGTTCTTCAGCTTGGCTTTCCTCTTGAGGAGGTGTCATTGCTACATTTTGTAAACCAGTCTCTCCAAGTAAAGGGACAGTTTCCCCATTTGTTGATCACTGCTATAGCAAAAGAATTCACTGAGGCATTTCAGCTTGTGAATGCAAGTTTTGTTGGGGGTAGCTGACAAATCACTGGATTGTATTTCTGTCTGATGATAATGGTATCCTAAGTCTGCAGGTATTTTATCAATTTATTTCTCAATTTCATTTCTCTGACCCTTTTCTCAGACAAATTCCATTCTACAAGAATCAGGTTATTATGCACGGATATCCAAAGAGACACTCAATCTATTTGTAGAAGTAGAATTAGCTCTAAGGGAAATTAAAATAGTGTGAGATCTAAAAGAAGGAATGAAAAAATAAAGATAATCCAATGATGGTTAAATCTCATTTAGAAGAAAGCACATTTACAGAAGCAATGACCAGGGCACTGAACCCAAGGGAAAAATTAGGAACTGAAGAAGCTAGGTTTAGTATCCCTAGGAGACAATTTCAGTTTTGTCACTGAAAAGAAACCCCAGGAGATCAGTGAGTTTTGAACAAAGAGGTGCTTCTGAGCAGATAAGACTGTGATAATGAACTGAGGAAGAAACAGCCAATTGTGAATCAATCTCTAACTCCCTTCTCTCCTTCCCTTTGTCTGATGAAAAATGGAATTCAGATAAACCTTTGCCTTGAGAATCTATAATAATTCTGTCACCATAGTTTGAAAAAAATCCATTTTTTTTCTAGATGATGTGACATTCTAACAGAATATAGGAAAGTGCAGGGGTATGGGATGTCAGTATGATTTCTCCTCTCTTGGAGATGATTTAATTACCTATAAACTCCATGAGTTACAATAATGCTTATTTTAATATGGTCCAGATGAATTATACTCAGGTATAGGCACAGTAAAGTATATTGGCCTATAATAGCAAATGTCTGACTTCACTAGGATCATAGATTTTAGATCTAGCAGGAACACAAAAGACTACTAATCTTTCCTCTGTTTACAGATGTGCAAACTTCACTTAGCATCAGTTCATGTCTTTCCAGGCCCTTAAGAAATCATTCTATTGATAATTTCTTATAGAAGAAAAATGTTTATAGCAGCTCTTTTTGTAGTGGAAAGGAACTGGAAACTGAGTGGATGCCCATCATTTGGGGAATGGCTGAATAAATTATGGTTTATGAATGTTATGGAATATTATTGTTCTATAAGAAATTATCAAAAGCTGCTGTACAAAAGAACAACAATGTTATATTATGGTTAATTTTGATGGATGTGGCTCTTTTCAACAATGAAATAATACAGGCTAATTCCAAAAGTTGTGATGGAGAGAGCCATTTGTACCCAGAGAGAGGACTGTGGAGACTGAATGTGAATCACACCATAGTGTTTTCATTTTTTTTTTTTTGTTTTGTTATTGTTTCATTGCTTTTTTTTTTCTTTTTCATATTTTCCCTTTTTGATCTTTTGTTGTGCCACATGATAAATGTGGAAATATGTATAGAAGAATTTCATGTTTAACATATATTAGACTACTTGCTGTATAGGGGAAGAGAGTGGGGGAAAGAAGGAAGAAAAATTTGGAACACAAGGTTTTGCAAGGGTAAATGTTGAAAATTATCTTGGCATGTGTTTTGAAAATAAAAGACTATAATTATCAATCTCCCTTTCAGTCAGGGAGGACTGAATACTGAGTGGGAGACAGGTGGTACATAGCATCAGTCAAGTAAGCATTAGCTATTCTACCCATGGCATCATGTTAGATAGATATGCTAAGGAAGTGAAGAATACATACATACATACACACACTGTACAGAAATCATTAAAACTTATCAAATCTAAGTACAATCTTACGTTTGTAATTCCATCCCCAGGATCTAGCTGTAGTGACTGACACAAAGTGAGTGTTTAATCAACACATACTTTTGATAGACAAAATATATTTCTCCCTCCAAGGAACTTATGATTTAATAAATATTATCATAAAATGATTTTCTTTCTTATTTTCAATTTCATTAATTTCTCTTTTGATTTTCAATATATTTCTAATTTATTTACTTGGGTTCTAATTTCTAATTATATTTCTAATTTCTAATATATTTATTTGGGTTTTGTTGTTGTTGTTGTTGTTGTTGTGTTTTTTCCCCTAGCCTTTTTTAGTCACATGTTAAATTCATTGACTTTTTCTTTTTTTCTATTTTGTTCATCTAGTTATAAAATTTCCCTAAAGAACTTCTTTGGCTATATCCCATAAATTTTGGTATGTTGTCTCATTATCATTCTCTTGGATGAAATTGTCAATTATTTCTATGATTTATTTCATTTCCAATTAATTTTTGGTTTATTTATCCATGACCTTTAACTACACATAATTCTTATTGCATCATGATATGAAATAGATACATTTACTGCTTCTGCCTTTCGGCATTTGGTTGTGAGGTTTTTATGCTTTACTACATGGACAATTTTGGGGGAGGTGCCATGTACTACTGAGAAAAGAAAAAGGTATCCCCATTTAATTTTTTCCATAGGTCTATCATACCTAACTTTTCTTTTTTTTTTTTTTTTTTTTTTTTTATTTAATAGCCTTTAATTTACAGGATATATACATGGGTAACTTTACAGCATTAACAATTGCCAAACCTCTTGTTCCAATTTTTCACCTCTTACCCCCCCCCCACCCCCTCCCCTAAATGGCAGGATGACCAGTAGATGTTAAATATATTAAAATATAACTTAGATACACAATAAGTATACATGACCAAAACATTATTTTGCTGTACAAAAAGAATCAGACTCTGAATTATTGTACAATTAGCTTGTGAAGGAAATCAAAGATGCAGGTGTGCATAAATATAGGGACTGGGAATTCAATGTAATGGTTTTTAGTCATCTCCCAGAGTTCTTTTTCTGGGTATAGCTAGTTCAGTTCATTACTGCTCCATTAGAAATGATTTGGTTGATCTCGTTGCTGAGGATGGCCTGATCCATCAGGACTGGTCATCATCTAGTATTGTTGTTGAAGTATATAATGATCTCCTGGTCCTGCTCATTTCACTTAGCATCAGTTCGTGTAAGTCTCTCCAGGCCTTTCTGAAATCATCCTGTTGGTCATTTCTTACAGAACAGTAATATTCCATACTTTTCATATACCACAATTTATTCAGCCATTCTCCAACTGATGGACATCCATTCAGTTTCCAGTTTCTAGCCACTACAAAAAGGGCTGCCACAAACATTCGTGCACATACAGGTCCCTTTCCCTTCTTTATAATCTCTTTGGGATATAATCCCAGTAGTAACACTGCTGGATCAAAGGGTATGCACAGTTTGATAACTTTTTGAGCATAGTTCCAAACTACTCTCCAAAATGGTTGGATTCGTTCACAACTCCACCAACAATGAATCAGTGTCCCAGTTTTCCCACATCCCCTCCAACAATCATCATTATTTTTTCCTGTCATCTTAGCCAATCTGACAGGTGTGTAGTGCATACCTAACTTTTCTAAAATTCTATTTACCTCCTTAAGTTCTTTCTTGTCTGTTTTGTGGTTAGATTCATCAACTTCTGATAGAGGGAGATTGGAATCCCCCAATAGTGTAGTTTTGTTATTCATTTCTTCTTCTAACTTATTTGACTTCCCTAAGAATTGGGTTGCTATACCACTTGATTAATGTTTAGTATTGATATTACTTCATTATCTATGGTAACCTTTAGGAAGATGCAATTTCCTTCCTTACCTTTTTTACTTAAATATATTTTTGGTTTTGCTTAAAATCTAAGATCAGAATCCTTTTTTTTTTTTTTTTTTTTTTTACTTTCAGCTAAAGATGATTGAATCTTGTCCAGCCTTTTACCTTTATTTTGGGTTGTATTTCTCTTCCTCAAATGCGTTTCTGGAAAACATCATATTGTAGGACTCTGGCTTAAAAGTGGATTAAAATGGATTAAAATCTACTCTTCCATCTGCTTCTGTTTTATGGGAGAGTTCATCCCATTCACATTCAGTTAAGATTACTAACTCTATTTCTAGCCATTTTATTTCTTTGGTTATGCTGTCTTCTCTCCTTTCACTCTTTCCATCCTCACCACTGTTATGCTTCTGATCACCACCTCCTTAATCTTCCTTCCTTGTTTTCAGTTCCCTTCCCCTATCTTATTTCTTTCCCCTCTTACTTCTCCATAGGATGAGATAATTTTCTGTACCAAATTAAGTATGTAGTTATTCCCTCTTTGAACTAAATGCAATGAAATTAAAATTCAAACAATGCTCATACCCTCCCTCTTTCCTTCAATTATAATAGGTATTTTGTACATTTTCATATGAGGAAATTTACCCCTTTTTACCTCCCCTTTCCTTTTCTCCCAGGAAAATTCCTTTTCCACACCAGTTTCTTTTCTTTTCTTTCTTTCTTTCTTTTTTTTTTTTTTTTAGTATAATCACATTAAAGTCAAATTATACCTACACCCTTTACCCCTTCTAAATGCCCTGACATATAATTCTCAAGAGTTATGCATATCATCTTTCCATATAGGTACTTAAACATTCAACTTTTAAAAATACTGTTTTTTCCCCCTTTCCCTTTTTACCTTTTTATGCTTCTCTTGAATCATGTATTGGGAGATCATATTTTCTGTTTAGCTCTGGTATTTTTATTAAAAATCATTGAAAATCCTCTATTTCATTTAATATCCATCTTTTCCCCTGAAAGATAATGCTTAGCTTTGATGGATAACTGATTGTTGGTTGTAGTCCAAGCTCCTTTGTCTTCTGAAAAGATAGCTCTTCAGTCCTTTAAAGTGGGAGCTACTAAGTCCTGCATAATTCTGGTTGTGGCCTTTTGATATTTGAATTCTTTCTAGCTGCTTGCAGTATTTTCTCCTTGATTTGATAATTTTGGAATTTAGTTACAATATATCTTGGAGTTTTCTTTTTGGGGTCTCTTTCAAAAAGTGATCAGTGGATTCTTTCACTGATTATTTTACCCACTGGTTCTAAGATATATTATTTAGGCTTTATTTTTTCAACATGGCTTTCAGGTACTCCAATAATTCTTAGATTGTACCTTCTGGATCTAATTTCCAAGTTACTTGTTTTTCCAATGAGGTATTTTACATTTTCTTCTATATTTTTTTCTCTTGTCTTTTGATTTTGTTTGACTGATCCTTGATGTCTCACGGAGCTATTTAATTCTATTTTCCAATTCTAATTTTCAGTGAATTATTTTCTTCAGTTAGCTTTTTTATCTCCTTTTACATTTGGCCAAATGTATTTTCAAAGGATTTACTTTGTTCAGTGATTTTTTTTTTCCATTTCACCAATTGTTTTAAAAGAGCTGTTTTCTTCCATATATATATTTATATTTATTTATATATTTATATTTCCATTTCACCAAACTTATTTCTGAAGGAATTTTCTTCAGACATTTTCTATGTTTTCTTTTCCAAGGTATTGGTGCTCTTTCCCCCAAACTTTCATACCTCTCTTAAATAGCAATCATTTCTTTTTCCCATTTTCTTTTTATCTCTCTTTTACAATACCTTTTGAACTCTTCTAAGAGAGTCTTTTGAGCTGGAAACCAGTTCGTATCTCCTTTTGAGATTTCACCTGAAAGCATTTTGCCTTTGCTATCTTCTTCTGAGTTTGTGTTCTGATCTTCTCTGTCTCCATAGTAGCATTCTATAGTCAGAGCTATTTTTGCTTTTTTGCTCATTTTCAAAAGTTGAGCTGTGCTCCTAGCCCACAGGAGAAAATTTCCCAACCTCTTTCATAGAAAAACTGGGGCCCCTCACTGGGGTGAAACTGGGGCTGGTGCTGCAGGCTTTCCCACTATGCTAGTTGGTCCCAGCCAACTCTTGCCTATTATGCTGGAGTTTAGAGGTTCACAATATGCTTCCCTTAGTTTTGTTGAAGGTTTCACAGTTGACTGCTCTACTTGCCTTCTGAACTAGGACAGAGTAATCATCTCTGTTATATTTTGGCCAAAAATCTTATGTTAAATTCTGCACACTAAGCCTCCCATCAAGGCCTCCCCAAACTGAGCCTTTCCATGCTGTGCCTGCATTGGGCCCATTTCCCTTTGCCCAATGAGACAGACTTTTCATGAAGTCCTTCCAAGATATCTTAAGCAGGAAAACAATTCCACTCCAAACGTTTGTGATTTCTGTTGCTCCAAAATCTGTTCATAGACTTGATCTAGTGTTGTTTCTGAGGGAAGTTGGGGAGAGTTCAGGCAATGTCCTGTCTACTCTTGGTTATCTTCTCTCCATGTTCCCTCAGTCCCCTCCCCAGTCTTTGTTTTCTATTTTAATGACTTTTTATTTTTCCAAATACATACAAAGATAGTTTTAAACATTCACCTTTGCAAAACCTTGGGTTCCAAATTTTTCTTCCACTGTCCTTTTCCTAAACAGCAAGCAATCCAATATAGATTGAATATGTGCACTTTTTCTAAATATATTTCTTTATTTGTCATACTGTGTAAGAAAAATTAGATCAAAAGGGGAAAAAAAGAGACAAGAAAGAAAAAAAAGCAAACAGACAACCAACAACAATAGCAAAAAGGTGAAAATACTGTGCTTTGATCCATATTCATTCTTCATAGTTCTCTTTCTGGACATGGATGACTCTTTTCATTACATGTTTATTGGAATTGCCTTGAATCATTTCACTGTTGAAAAAAGTCAAGTCCATCAAAATTTGTTCATCATATAAGTTGTTGCTGTGTACAATATTCTCTTGGTTCTCCTCATTTCATTTAGCATTAGTTCATGTAACTCTTTACAATCTTTTATGAAATCAGCCTATGGATCATTTCTTATGGAACAATAATATTTATTACATTCATATTCTACAACTTATTCAGCTATTCCCCCAACCAATAGGCATTTACTCAATTTCCAATTCCTTTGATCTCTCTCTTTTAATAAAAGTTTGAAGTTCATGACCACAATTTCCAATCAGAGAAATAGATGTAATGAAAATGTAGAATGACACTATATAATGAAAACTTATAGGATGATGGGATTGTTTCAGTATGCTTTTATTGGGTCATAGCAAAATCCCTTGAAAACTTCAAAGTTTTCAACAAAGTTTTTCAACAGTTTCAACAAAGTTTTTCAATGAAACAATCAACAAAGTTGAATGCTAGTTAGTACTGCACATTTATTACCCTTTAGAACTGCAGTTTCTGATGTGATTTTATCTGGAATACCTGTATTGAGTTCCCACCTCCAATGACACACAATGGCTGAATGAGAATTTCAGTTAATCTCACAATGCTTCAGGCTAATTTGCTTTGTTACATGAAGTTTCACCTAATCCTTTTTGATCCTTTCTCCCCCATTAAAAAAAAAAAAAAAAAAAAAAAAAAAAAAGAAAGAAAGAAAAGAAAAGAAAAAAAATATATAGCTCTGGGAATCGTAGTTCTCAGAAATTTATGTGGAATCAAATGTTCACATTAATAACTAATGATTGAGAGTCCCAAAAAATTATTTTTAATGACCTAGAAAAAATAACAACAAAGTTCATATGGAAAAACAAAAGGTCAAGAATTGCAAGGGAATTAATGAAAAAAAAAATCAAATGAAGGTGGCTTAGCTGTACCAGATCTAAAATTATATTATAGAGCAGCAGTTACCAAAACTATTTGGTATTGGCTAAGGAATAGATTAGTTGATCAGTGGAATAGATTAGGTTCAAGGGATAAAACAGTCAACAAATATAGCAACCTAGTCTTTGACATACCCAAAGATCCCAGCTTTTGGGGTAAGAACTTACTGTTTGATAAAAATTGCTGGGAAAATTGGAAACTAATATGGCAGAAACTAGGCATTGATCCATACTTAACACCGTACACCAAGATAAGGTCAAAATGGGTTCATGACCTAGGCATAAAGAATGAAATTATTAATAAATTAGAGGAACACAGGATAGTTTACCTCTCAGACCTGTGGAAGGGGAAGGTCTTTATGACCAAAGAAGAACTAGAGATCATTACTGATCACAAAATAGGAAATTTCAATTATACCAAACTGAAAAGTTTTTGTACAAACAAAACTAATGCAGACAAGATTAGAAGGGAAGCAATAAACTGGGAAAATATTTTTACAGTCAAAGGTTCTGATAAAGGCCTCATTTCCAAAATATATAGAGAATTAACTCTAATTTATAAAAATCAAGCCATTCTCAATTGAAAAATAGTCAAAGGATATGAACAGACAATTCTCAGATGAAGAAATTGAAACTATTTCTAGTCATATGAAAAGATGCTCCAAGTCATTATTAATCAGAGAAATGCAAATTAAGACAACTCTAAGATACCACTACACACCTGTCAGATTGGCTAAGATGACAGGAAAAAATAATGATGATTGTTGGAGGATACAGGAAAACTGGGACATTGATGCATTGTTGGTGGAGTTGTGAACGAATCCAACCATTTTGGAGAGTAGTTTGGAACTATGCTCAAAAAGTTATCAAACTGTGCATACCCTTTGATCCAGCAGTGTTACTACTGGGATTATATCCCAAAGAGATTATAAAGAAGGAAAGGGACCTGTATGTGCACGAATGTTTGTGGCAGCCCTTTTGTAGTGGCTAGAAACTGAAACTGAATGGATGTCCATCAGTTGGAGAATGGCTGAATAAATTGTGGTATATGAATATTATGGAATATTACTGTTCTGTAAGAAATGACCAACAGGAGGATTTCAGAAAGGCCTGGAGAGACTTACACGAACTGATGCTGAGTGAAATGAGCAGGACCAGGAGATCATTATATACTTCAACAACAATACTATATGATGACCAGTTCTGATGGACCAGGCCATCCTCAGCAATGAGATCAACCAAATCATTCCAATGGAGCAGTAATGAACTGAACCAGCTATGCCCAGAAAAAGAACTCTGGGAGATGACTAAAAACCATTACATTGAATTCCCAATCCCTATATTTATGCACACCTGCATTTTTGATTTCCTTCACAAGCTAATTGTACAATATTTCAGAGTCTGATTCTTTTTGTACAGCAAAAGAACATTTTGGTCATGTATACTTATTGTGTATCTAATTTATATTTTAATATATTTAACATCTACTGGTCATCCTGCCATCTAGGGAGGGGTGGGAGTAAGAGGTAAAAAATTGGAACAAGAGGTTTGACAATTGTTAATGCTGTAAAGTTACCCATGCATATATCCTGTAAATAAAAGGCTATTAAATAAAAAAAAAAAAAAAAAAACTAATGATTGACATTGAAAATGATAGACATTTAGGTTAAAACAAAATAGAAGGGAAAAAGATCACAAAAATATTGATAGCAGTTCTTTTAATAGTAGCAAAGAATTGAAGAATTGAGGGTGTATCCATCTATTGGGAAAAGGTTGGATAAGTTGTTGCATATGATTGTGATAGAATACTATTGTGCTTTAAAAAATAATAAGCAAGATGCTTTCACGAAACACACACACACACACACACACACACACACACAAAGCAAAACATGCAAAGCCTTACATAGATTGATACAAATGCAAAGTGAAATGAGAAGAACTAGAACATTATACAAAGTAACAGCAATATTGTATGATTATTTACTATGATTAACATAACTATTCTCAGTAGTAAAATAATCCAAGACAATTCTATAGAATTTATGATGAAAGATGCAGTCTGTTTCTAGAGAAAAAACTGGTAGAGTGTGAATTCAGATCAAAGATTCTTTTTCTTTCTTTCTTTCTTTCTTTCTTTCTTTCTTTCTTTCTTTCTTTCTTTCTTTCTTTTTTTTTCTTTCTTTCTTTCTTTCTTCCTTCCTTCCTTCCTTCCTTCCTTTCTTCCTTTCTTCTTTCCTCTACATTGCCAGTAGACACCCAAAAAAGTGTTAAAATTGTTTTAATATGTAATTGAGAGAAATGAAATATGAAATTAGATTAAAAAAAGAAAACCAGAGACTTTTGAATAAAGGCATTGAGCTTTTTTAGGATACAATTCTTTCAACCAGCCCACTTCAAAACTCCAGTTTTTCTTGACACTAATTTCCATCACCTTTAACAGTTATTGTCTTCCAGTTTTTCTGTGCAATGACAAGTTCCTAATACAAAAGCACACATTTCCCTGATACTGCAGGAACCTTTTAATGAATAGTTTGCCTTCATTTGACTTTAAAGATGTTTCACTCCAAGCAATTTTATTTTTAGTTATTCAGCTTATGCTGTCTGACCAAAATGTCTTTCTTTCCCCTCCCCCCCCCCCCCCCCCCCAAGGACTCATTAGAGATCAGATAAAAATTATATTGCTGGAGAATCTTACATAACTTTGGAAATCAAGCCAATGCAAGTTATTTTATTCATGTTAACCAGGTAACATATAAATAATTCATATCTATGCAGGGTCAACATAGATCAAATCACAATACAAGGTAAGTAATTATATCAAATACATCCAAAGTAGACCAACAATAAGGAATAGCTGAGTTTAAACCTTATGTCAGGCACTATATACTAGTATTGTGATTTTGAATAATTCACTATTGGTCATCTTCACATTCCTCATCTGTAAAATGGAGATGCTATTACTTGCAATAGGTACCTCAAAGAATTTAAATAAGATAATATAGTTAAAATATTGTAAATTTTAGAAAGCATTATACAAATATGTATTATTAACGTTGCAATTGACTAGAAGGAAACAGGTATTCAAATGGATAGAGTAGTGGACCTAACATCAAAAAGAACTGAGTTCAAATTCAGTATCAGACAATTACTAACCATTTAACCCTTGGCCAATCTATTAACCTTTGTCTACCTCAGTTTCTCATCTATAATATGGAGATAATCATAAAATGTTTATTATTATTGTTGTTATTATGATTAAACCATAATATAAAATCCAAGTCTCCAAATTCTCCAAGTCAGGAAGATAGATTCAAGTTCTATAGTTTTCACAGTCAAAAATAAAAATAACATCTTGTCTGACAAGATATAGGTGTCATATTTCTTTGCTAAAGGACAGAAAACCACCACTTTGGCACAAATTAAAATATATTGTTTATAAAATACCTATAGAATACTGCATCTGAAAACAAAACCATTCTAAAGAGTTTGTTGTATATAGGACTACTGTCTTTTTCTTTTTTTGAGATCAGAGCTGCACAAGTAGAACCTTTTGTCATGGTAGCCTCAGAGTTCCTTCCTATCAATGCTAGACAATAATATAAATATACCAATACTTTAGGTACTCCTTGATTTATAAGTACCTTGTCTATCCATCCAAATTGAAATCCATTTTTGTGTTTTCATCTAGTGTGATTCTTGTTTATACCTTTAAGTAAATTCTCCATAGAGTAACTATCCAATTTGCTGATGAGCTTTCCATGGTTAAACTATTTCCTGGGGGGATATCAGCATAGCAAACATTCAATTCTTATTCCGTATTATCAGTCTAATACTGTATAAGTACCTCTTTTGTCTTTACATGCTCTTGATTTGCCTTTTAAACACTTCCTTGGTTGAAAAGAAATTTCAGCCCACATACATCTATTACATAGCTCTCCATTGCATTTGTATTCATTGCAATTCTTCTTCTTCTGAGATTGTAATTGTCAACTCTTTGATGAGATTACAGGAGTTTTTTTTACCCTTTCTGATTTCTCATTTTTGTGACTCTTTTAAATCTGCTAAATGTATATTAAAATGGATCACAAAATTTGAATTATAATTATACAGATGTTGCCATCTAGACCAACCCATTTCTAGCAAGAATGTTAAATATAACATGTGATCTAAGTAGTCCTTCTGTAGAGGTTGAATAATCTCTAAGGAGAGGAAACTCCTTGTATCTCAAAACAAGCCATTCCACTTTTAACAACTTAGTTAAGATTTTTTTTTTTTGGATCAAGGTTAAATTTGCCACTTTAGCAGCTTTAACTGTATCACTCCTGTTCTGCCTCCTGAGACACCTCAAACCAAATAAATTTTTTTCCCCATGTGACATGAAATCCCCTACAAATTCTTGAAGACAGCTGTAATGTACATAAGTATTCTCTTCTGCCTAAAAAATCTTCAGTTTCTTCAAGGAATTATTATCATTTAATCTCAAGGCCTCCCTCCCAACAACAACAACAACAACAACAACAACAACAACAACAACAACAAAAAAAAAAAGTAACTTGTGGTATCTCTCCATTTTTTCATGTTCTTTCAAGATTATTATAAACAGAGGCTTAGTAATTATAATGGCCAGTTCCTTTAATGGCAGAGAATGCAGTTCATTTGGGTCAGATGACTTGAATTCATCCATGAAAACTAGGTGCTATCTTACAATTTCCTCCTTATTTTGGGTATTAACTGCCTTATCTATTTTTGCTTTGTCAGTTCAAGTGAAAAGGTCATTTTCTGTGGAAGAAAAAAAAAAAACAGAAACAAAGTAGGAATTAGATGGTTTTGTTTTCTCTCCATGGTTAGTTATCATAGTTTCATTCTTCAAGAACAAAAATCCAATCTCTTTGTTGATTTTCTTTTTGTTCCTCCCAATATGGTTTAACCTCCTCCATTCCCAGCAAAAATTACAATAACCTTCTTTTTGTGTTCCTAGACTTACTTTTCAACTTCAGCTCATTTTTTAGCTTTAACACTATAAACACAAACATTAGTGTTTGCTCTTGCATTCCACATTTTATATATTTTTCTTTCTTTCTTTGCTTATTCCTTTGATTCTTTCTTCTTCATTCTTTCCTCCCTCTCTTCTCCCCTCTCTTTCTTCTTCCCTCCCTTCCACCCCCTCTTTGTCCCTTTTTCTCTCCCTCCTTCTCTCCTTCTCTTCCTCTTTTCTCCCCCCTCTTTCCCTCTTTGTCTCTCTTTCTGTTTCTCTTGTCTCTGTCTTCTCTGTTTCCTTTGTCTGTCTGCCTCCCTCCCTCCCTCTCTCTCTCTCTTTCTCTCTCTCTTTCCCCTCTCTCTTTCCCCCTTTGTCTCCCTCCTTCCTTCCTTGCTCATTACTTCTTTCCTTCCCTCCCTCTTTCCTTCTCTCTCTCTCTCCTTTCTCTCTTTCTCTTTTTCTCTCTTTCTGTGCCCTGTACAACAAGGAACCAGCATGTGCCCAGTGAATACAAAAATTGTGAGGCAGGGATTCTGCCAGCTGTGGGCATTTACAAGGAGGGCAGAGTTCTTGGTTTGGGTTCCAGAGCAGAAGAGATAACTGAAGAAGAACCTAAGGTCAGAGACATTATCCCACCTACTCCAAAACTTTAATAAGTTGATATTTTTAAAAAATGAGAAGGAAAAGGAGAACAAACCCAACTATAGAAAGTTAAAATGGGAATAGAGAACACTGGGGTTCATCTTCAGGGGAGAACACTGAAGTTAAATAAAAAGCTTTCCTACTCTAAAGAGTAACATTAAAAGCTCACCTGCCCCAAAAGAATTTATAGAACTAAGAAAGACTTTAAAAATTATATAAGAGAAATTGAGGGAAAACAAAATTTTAAAAAGAATCCAAGAAAATAAGATTATGAAAATAAAACCAATCAACTAGAACAGGACATCCAGAATATTAAGGAAGAAAATCACTCTTTCAAAATTCGAATTGGACAAGGGAAGGCAAATAAAGCTATAAAACATAAAGAAATAATAAAAATATAAAGAATGAAACAATGGAAGAGAATGTGAGACATCTCATAGGAAATGGACCATAGAATAGATTTGCATAGACCAAGAATAATCAAACTACCTGAAAGCTAAAAGAACAAAAAGGATCTTGAAACAATGATACAAGAAATAATTAAAGAAAATTGTTCCAAAGTATTAAAAAAAAGAGGGAAAACTAGGAAGAGAAAAAACACAGTGATCATCATTTGAAGAAAGCTACTATGAGGAGAATCTATAAAAAATATCATGGCCAAATTGTGTAACTCCCAGATCAAGGAGAAAATATTATAAGCAACAAGAAAAAAAAATAAAGAAAAAAGAAAAACAATTCAAGTACAGTGGAGTCTCAGTTGAAATCACACAAGACATGGCAGTGGCTATATTAAAAGACCACAGGTCTTGGAACACTATCTATCAAAGAGAACTCTGGCCAAAATTATCATATCTAGAAAAATTAAGCATAGTCTTGAATGAAAAAATATGGATGTTCAATGAATGGCCAGATTTTCAGGATTTTCTTGCAAAAAAACACAAACTTAATAGAAAATTTGACATACAAGTTCCAAAAGAAATAAAAGATTAATTAATTAAGCACAGACAATTTTTATATGTGGAAATATAAATGATATATTTAAAATTATCATTAATAATTAAGTAGTTTGAAAGAAAGATCAGGGTAGAGCTAAGTATGATGTGATTTTTTAAAAAAGCAAAATCAGTAGGAAAAAAATAAAAAGAATAATTATGTTATACAAATGAGATTCAAGAGAAGGAACTGACTTTGAAGAATTAGATGGGTGAGGAAGACTAGTAGCTTTGGAAATCTACTTTCATCCAGAATGATGTAAAGAGGAAGCAACACACACACACACACACACACACACACACACACACACACGAGGATGTAAAAGTTTTCTAAATTAAAAAAAAGAGAGAGTAAGAGAATGAGGGAAGAGGTTAAAAGAGGGATTTTTATTTTATTTTATTTTTTAATCAATTTATTTAATATTTTTCCCCAGTTATATTCAAAACTTTATTTTACATTTTATTTTATGATTTTTGAGTTCTGGAGAAAAAACCCAACTATAGAAAGTTAGGTTGACCTAAAAAAGGAGAAAGGCAGGTGACCATTTTACATTACTCTTCAGGGTAGGAGAAATTTTTTTTTTTAACTTCAGTATTCTACTCTTCCCATTTTAGCTTTCTATGCTTAGGTTTTTTCTCAGAACTCAAAACTAAGTTTTCTCCCTTATTTCTACCCACAATCAAGAAACTACAAGTGAAATTATGCAAAACCTTGCCATAAAAATCAAGTTGTAAAAGAAAAAGTAGATTTCCCACCCTAATAAAAACAAAAATTCTCAAGAAAAATTAAGTTAAAAAAGAAAGTGGAAAATATAGACAGAAATAGAGAATACTTCAATCTATATTCAGACACAAACAGTTCCTTCTCTGGGTATAGATAAATTTTTCATTGTAAGTCCTTCAAAGTAATTGTGAATGATTGTACTACTGAGAATAACAAAGTGATTGACAGCTGGTCATCACAGAACATTGCTATTACTTTGTATACAGTATATTTCTCTTTGTTCAAAGGTAGGGATTTTTAGAAAGAACACTGCTCATATCAGATCAGAGTTAAAGAGAGAACTACATATACATTTAAAAGGGAATAAAGTATTCTAAATTTATAAAGAAATAAGAGAGTGAGGAAATAGGATAAGAGGGTAGTATAAAAGGCTGTGTTGATTTAACAGGAATGGAATGAAGTGTATAAATGAACAGGAATGGGATAACGAGGGAAAGCTCATTATATATATATATATATATATATATTCGGAAAGCTAAAAAGTCTTCTAAATTCAGATGGAAACAAAAAGGAAAAGTGTGTGGAAAGAAGCTAAAAGAGTAGTCCTTGGAAGCAGGATAGATTAAATAATAGCAAGGCAAGATAGTGGATAGAAGTAAAAAAGAGGAGTCAGATGGGCTTGAAAATAAGAGATACACAAACATAAAATGTAAATTAGGGATAGAATTGATTATGTAAAAAAATTGATCTTGTGATCTCAAAGTTAAAGCTCAAATAGATTGAATAAAAAGAGAAAAACAAGGAAACTATACTTTATGTCTGCCACAGTAATTAATATTGTTTTAGACTATTTGAAATAACTAGACAATATAAGGTTGGAATATTGCTGTGGTATAGGAAATGATGAGTTGGTAAAAGAAGGATATGCAAAGACTTGGATTTATGAAGGAAGATAACATCATCTTCCTTCATAAGTACAAGTGTTTCCATATTTTAGAAAAACAGAGGATAAACAAGTATAGTATGTTCTTATATGGATGCATATGAATATATATATATATATATATATATACAAACATATATATATGTATGTATACATATGTTTGTATGTATATATATATATATATATATATAACATATATATATATACATATATGTGTGTGTGTGTGTGTGTGTGTGTGTGCTTATTTACAGCCTTCTTGGAAGAGTTGTGGGAGAAAGGAAAAGAAAAAAGAATAAAATAAAAAGTACACAGCAAAATACAAAAGCAAATATACAAGGATTCAAAGAAATGATGGCCAACTCTGATCACAATACATAGTATTTATTATGTAGCCTTTTCCAAAATGAAAATTTATTGCATTATATTTTAAATCCTCTCATGTTCTGCTGAGCACATGACTTTTTTTCTTCTTTTCTTCTTTTGGATTTAAGGTTGAAATAAATAAATGAATAAATAAATAAATAAAATATCCAGGGAATTAAAAAAAAAATTCATCATGAAATTTCTCTATTTCATTTCTGAAATAATGACACAATCTACAATTATCTTCATATGCCTTATTTGACTATTATGAGGTAAAGTAACCAATTGACATGAAGTATGTTTCTTTCTGTTCTTTGGTACCTGATGATACATTTTACTTATATAGTACATTAAAAGGTATTCCTCTGTTTTCATCCAAAAAGAGGCAAACAAGTAAAACCTCTCAAATATATATTTTGTCACTCAAAGCTCTTCATAATCTAGTTCCAAGTTACTTTTGTTTAATATCCATTTGTTTCTTTCATGCACAGTGTGAATTTAGTTGAATCTGCCTTATTATTGTTATTTGGTCTTTTCTGATGCCTTAACTGCCAATGTTTCAACATATCCATGTGGATTGATTGAGAATGAAGTATTATTACCCTTTTTGTATGGATAAAGACATGATTTAGAGGACATGAAATGACACATCTAGGGTAGTACATATAAGAGTAAAAAATTGGTCCTAATCTTCTAATTGAACCTGACACTCTCATCTAAACTCATTATGAAAACAACCCTTCCATCTACATTCATTTTGGCAAAGAAAGATTATGAGCTGCCCTTATAATTATTGTCTATGACTTCTATAATGATTTTAATAATGATATGACTGCTGTTATGAGTATATTTTAATTCATCCCTCAGTATTTTGCACTCTTCTTTAGTGTTCAAAGATTATGTTTTTAGAATAGCTGTTGTTAAATTAATGTTTGTAAGTGGACTAAAAAAATTCTATGAATCTTAGCATCACTACTCTACCACTCCAACAACCTCACTGTATAAGTGGATGTAGACTTTACAGGATTAGAGAGTGCTTTGCATTTTCATTTGTTTCAGAAATTGCCAAAGCCTCAAATAAACAAAAATTGGTCCCCAATGTCTCTTTGTGGTTAACAAGTCTGACATATGAACAAAAAAAAGCATTTGATAGTATTGTACTAAAAAGTTTATATAATGCCCAGGTTTCTGTTATATGTCTATAATCATTGAAGATCCAGACTTTTATACAACGATGAAAAATAAGAATAAAACTTTCATGGAGAAGACTCCTGGTTTTTAATATCAAGGGTAATCATGAGAATTATAACATAGATATTAATAGCATGCTTTACAAGTTCTGGTCTCTTCAGTTGTTAAAGACCTGCCTACATATAACTTTACATTTGTTTTTGATATAGATGATGTTCCCCAAATCTTAGCAGTTCCATTTAAAAATTTTTTTCTGTTTTTTTTTTTTTTTAATAACTTTTTATTGACAGACCATATGCCTGGGTAATTTTTTTTTTTTACATTATCCCTTGCACTCACTTCTGTTCCGAGCTTTCCCCTCCCTCCCTTCACCCCCTCCCCTAGATGGCAAGCAGTCTTATACAAATTAAATATGTTACAGTGTATCCTAGATACAATATATGTGTGCAGAACTGAACAGTTCTCTTGTTGCACAGGAAGAATTGAATTCAGAAGGTAAAAATAACCTGGGAAGAAAAACAAAAATGCAAAGAGTTTACATTCTTTTCCCAGTGTTCTTTCTTTGGGTGTAGCTGCTTCTGTCCATCCTTGATCAATTGAAACTGAGTTAGAGTTCTTTGTCGAAGAAATCCACTTCCGTCAGAATACATCCTCATGCAGTCTCATTGTTGAGGTATATAATGATTTCCTGGTTCTGCTCATTTCACTTAATATCAGTTCATATAAGTCTCTCCAATCCTCTCTGTATTCATCCTGCTGGTCATTTCTTACATTACAATAAAATTCCATAACATTCATATACCACAATTTATTTAGCAATTCTTCAATTGATGGGAATCCATTCAATTTCCAGTGTCTAGGCACTACAAAGAGGGCTGCCACAAACATTTTGGCACATATAGGTCCATTTCCCTACTTTAGTATCTCTTTGGGGTATAAGCACAGTAGAAAAACTGCTGGAACAAAGGGTATGCGCAGTTTGATAACTTTTTGAGCATAGTTCCAAATCGCTCTCCAGAATGGCTGAATATATTCACAATTCCACCAACAATGAATCAGTGTCCCTGTTTTCCCACATCCCCTCCAACATTGTGCATTATCTTTCCGTGTCATTCTAGCCAATCTGACAGGTGTGTAGTGGTATCTCAGAGCTGTCTTAATTTGCATTTCTCTGATTAATAATGACTTGGAACATATTTTCATATGGCTAGAGATAGTTTCAATTTCTTTGTCTGAGAATTGTCTGTTCATATCCTTTGACCATTTATCAATAGGTGAATGGCTTGATTTCTTATAAATTAGAGTCAATTCTCTATATATTTTGGAATTGAGGCTTTTATCCAAACCTTTGACTGTAAAAATGTTTTCCCAGTTTATTTTTCCCTTCTAATCTTGTCCGCATTAGTTTTGTTCGTACAAAAACTTTTCAATTTGATATAATCAAAATTTTCTATTTTGTAGTCAATAGTGATCTCTAGTTCTTCTTTGGTCATAAATTCCTTCCTCTTCCACAGGTCTGAGAGGTAAACTATTCTATGCTCTTCCAATTTATTTATAATCTCATTCTTTATGCCTAGGTCATCAACCCATTTTGACTCAGTGTACGGTGTTAAGTGTGGGTCAATGCCTTGTTTTTGACATACTAATTTCCAATTTTCCCAGCAATTTTTGTCAAATAATGCATTCTTATCACAAAAACTGGGGTCTTTGAGTTTGTCAAACACTAAATTATTAAAGTTATTGGCTCTTTTGTCCTTTGAACTTAACCTATTCCACTGATCAACTAGTCTATTTCTTAGCCAATACCAAATGGTTTTGGTAACCGCAGCTTTATAATATAATTTAAGATCTGGTACAGCTAGGCCACCTTCATTTGATTTTTTTTTTCATTAATTCCCTTGAAATTCTTGGCCTTTTGTTTTTCCATAAGTACTTTGTTGTTATTTTTTCTAGGTCATTAATATAGTTTTTTGGGAGTCTGATTGGTATAGTGGTAAATAAATAGATTAGTTTAGGTAGTATTGTCATCTTTATTATATTTGCTCGCCTAATGCAAGAGCATTGAATATTTTTCCAATTGGTTAGATGAGACTTAATTTATGTGGAAAGTGTTTTATAGTTTTGCTCATAAAGTTTCTGATTTTCCCTTGGCAGATAGATTCCTAAATATTTTATGCTATTGGTAGTTAAATGGAATTTCTCTTTGGAACTCTAACTGCTGGGTTTTGTTAGTGGTATATAAAAATGCTGATGACTTACATGGGTTTATTTTATATCCTGCAACTTTGCTAAAGGTGTGGATTGTTTCTAATAACTTTTTAGTAGAATCTCTGGGGTTCTCTAAGTATTCCATCATATCATCAGCAAAGAGTGATAATTTGGTTTCCTCATTGCTTATTCTTATTCCTTTAATCTCTTTCTCAGCTCTTATTGCCAAAGCTAGCATTTCTAATACAATATTGAATGGTAATGGTGATAGTGGGCAACCTTGTTTCACTCCTGATCTTATTGGGAATGGTTGCAGTTTGTCGCCATTACATATGATGCTCACAGCTGCTTTTAAATAGATGCTACTGATTATTTTAAGGAAAAGGCCATTTATTCCTATACTCTCAAGTGTTTTTAATAGGAATGGATGTTAGATTTTATCAAATGCTTTTTATGCATCTATTGAGATGATCATATGGTTTTTGTAATTTGGTTATTAATATGGCCAATTATACTGATAGTTTTCTTAATATTGAAACCCTGCATTCCTATATAAATCCTACTTGATCGTTGTATTTCCGGGGTGATTTTCTGTAGTCTTTTTTGCTAATATCTTATTTAAGATTTTTAGCATCAATTTCATTGGGAGATTTTATAATTTTTCTTTCTCTGTTTTCAACCTACCTGGTTTGGTATCAATTACCAATTTTGTCATAAAAGGAATTTGGCAGCACTCCCATTCCAGGACTTGAAAACTCTCAGGAATCTTGGATTCTCTGAGGAAATCTGAACTTTATAGGACTTCAAAATCTGCTGGAAAATTTCCCAAAAATTGGGGATTCCCAGGATATTGGTTCCCTGACATGTGAAGCAATGGACAGTATATTGGTTTTGGACTATCTCTTGGCTGCTGAAGAAGGTGTATGTGTGACTGTTGTTTACATACCCTCCTTCTAGGACTTCTGGTGATCTCTTCCAACACCATGTTGATTTATATTTTTTGCTATTCCGCTACTTGCGTGTACAATTCATGTTTGTTACACCACATCGAGCCTGCACTGACTGTGGGGAGAGTCATCCCTAATAGCCTCTGCGTTATTGCTTTGTGCTTGTGTAATACCTCCCATGCTGATGGGTTTGTGCATAATAAGACCCTTCAGCCCAGAAACCCGCTAGCAACCCCCACTTCCCTTTGGTGCTTTTCATCTCCCTTCTGAGATGTCAGGGAGGGCGTGATCATCTCCTTTTTAGTGCTTTCACCGCTTTTCCTGAGAAGTTATGGAGGTTGTGATCACCTCCCCTTGGGGGCTATGACCTCCCTGAGAAGTCAGTCACTATTGGAATTGATTTGGTTTATCTCATTGTTGAAGAAGGTCATATCCATAAAAATTGATCATCATATAGTATTTTTGTTGAAGTATATAATGATCTCCTGGTCCTGCTCATTTCACTCAGCATCAGTTCATGTAAGTCTTTCCAGGTTTTTCTGAAATCATCTTGCTGGTCATTTTTACAGAACAATAATATTCCATAACATTCATATACCACAATTTATTTTGCCATTCTCCAATTGATGGGCATCCATTCTAGCCACTACAAAGAAGGCTGACATAAATATTTTTGCACATACAGGTCTCTTTCCCTTCTTTAAGATCTCTTTGGGATATAAGCCCAGTAGTAACACTGCTGGATCAAAGGGTATGCACAGTTTGATAACTTTTTGAACAAGTTCCAGATTGCTCTCCAGAATGGCTGGATATATTCACAATTCCACCAACAATGTATTAGTGTCCCAGTTTTCAAACATGCCTCCAACATTGCACATTATCTTTCCCTGTCATTCTAGCCAATCTGACAGGTGTGTAGTGGTATCTTAGAGTTGTCTTAATTTGCATTTCTCTGATTAATAATGACTTGGAGCATCTTTTCATATGCCTAGAAATAGTTTCAATTGCTTCATCTGAGAACTGTCTGTTCATATCTTTTGACCATTTATCAATTGGAGAATGGCTTGATTTCTTATAAGTTAGATTCGGTTCTCTATATATTTTGGAAATGAGGTCTTTATCAGAACCTTTGACTGTGAAAATGTTTTTCCAGTTTATTGTTTCCCTTCTAATCTTGCCTGCATTAATTTTGTTTGTACAAAAGCTTTTTAGTTTGATATAATCAAAATTTTCTATTTTATGATCAATAATGATCTCTAGTTCTTTGTTGGTCACAAATTCCTTCCTGTTCCACAGGTCTGAGAAGTTAACTATCCTATCTTCTTCTAATTTATTTATAATCTCATTCTTTTTTTTTTTCTTTTCTTTTCTTTTTTAATTTAATAGCCTTTTATTTACAGGTTATATGTATGGGTAACTTTACAGCATTAGCAATTGCCAAACCTCTTGTTCCAATTTTTCACCTCTTACCTCCCACCCCCTCCCCCAGATGGCAGGATGACCAGTAGATGTTAAATGTATTAAAATATAAATTAGATACACAATAAGTATATATGGCCAAACTGTTATTTTGCTGTACAAAAAGAATCAGACTCTGAAATATTATACAATTAGCTTTTGAAGGAAATCAAAAATGCAAGTGGACATAAATATAGGGATTGGGAATTCAATGTAATGGTTTTTAGTCATCTCCCAGAGTTCTTTCTCTGGGCGTAGCTGGTTCAGTTCATTACTGCTCCATTGGAAATGATTTGGTTGATCTCATTGCTGAAGATGGCCAGGTCCAACAGAACTGGTCATCATACAGTATTGTTGTTGAAGTATATAATGATCTCCTGGTCCTGCTTATTTCACTCAGCATCAGTTCATGTAAGTCTCTCCAGGCCTTTCTGAAATCATCCTGTTGGTCATTTCTTACAGAACAATAATATTCCATAATATTCCTATACCACAATTTATTCAGCCATTCTCCAACTGATGGGCATCCACTCAGTTTCCAGTTTCTAGCCACTACAAAGAGGGCTGCCACAAACATTCGTGCACATACAGGTCCCTTTCCCTTCTTTATGATCTCTTTGGGATATAAGCCCAGTAGTAACACTGCTGGATCAAAGGGTATGCACAGTTTGATAACTTTTTGAGCATAGTTCCAGATTGCTCTCCAGAATGGCTGGATATATTCACAGTTCCACCAACAATGTATTAGTGTCCCAGTTTTCATACATGCCCTCCGACATTGTGCATTATCTTTCCCTGTCATTCTAGCCAATCTGACAGGTGTGTAGTGGTATCTTAGAGTTGTCTTAATTTGCATTTCTCTGATTAATAATGACTTGAAGCATCTTTTCATATGACTAGAAATCGTTTCAGTTTCTGCATCTGAGAATTGTCTGTTCATATCCTTTTTCATCTGAGAATTGTCTGTTCATATCCTTTGACCATTTTTCAATTGGAGAATGGCTTGATTTTTTATAAATTAGAGTTAATTCTCTATATATTTTGGAAATGAGGCCTTTATCAGAACCTTTGACTGTAAAAATATCTTCCCGGTTTATTGCTTCCCTTCTAATCTTGCCTGCATTAATTTTGTTTGTACAAAAACTTTTCAGTTTGGTATAGTCGAAATTTTCTATTTTGTGATCAGTAATGATCTCTAGTTCTTCTTTGGTCATAAATTCCTTCCCCTTCCACAGTTCTGAGAGGTAAACTATCCTGTGTTCCTCTAATTTATTAACAATTTCATTCTTTATGCCTAGGTCATGAACCCATTTTGACCTTATCTTGGTGTACGGTGTTAAGTGTGGATCAATGCCTAGTTTCTGCCATATTAGTTTCCAATTTTCCCAGCAATTTTTGTCGAACAGTAAGTTCTTATCCCAAAGCTGGGTTCTTTGGCTTTGTCAAAAACTAGGTTGCTATAGTTGTTGACTGTTTTCTCCCTTGAACCTAACCTATTCCACTAATCAACTAATCTCTATAATCTCATTCTTTATGCCTAGGCCATGAACCCATTTTGACCTTATCTTGGTGTACAGTGTTAAGTGTGGGTCAGTCCCTACTTTCTGCAATATTAATTTCCAATTTTCACAGCAGGTTTTTTCAAACAGTGATTTCTTATCCAAAAAGCTGGAGTCATTGGGTTTGTCAAACACTAGATTGTTAAAAAGTTATTGACTGTTTTGTCCTTTGAATCTATCCTATTCCACTGATCAACTAATCTGTTTCTTAGCTAATACCAAATGATTTTGGTGACTCAGCTTTATAATATTGTTTTAGATCTGGTCCAGCAAGGCCACCTTCATTTGATTTTTTTTTTTTCATTAATTCCCTTGAAATTCTTGACCTTTTGTTTTTCCATATGAACTTTGTTGTCTTTTTTTCTAGGTCATTAAAATAGTTTCTTGGGAATCTGATGACTAAATAAATAGATTAGTTTATGCAGTATTATCATCTTTGTTATATTTGTTCGCCTTATCCAAGAGCATTTAATAGTTTTCTAATTGGTTAGATCTGATTTTATTTGTGTGGAAAGCATTTTGTAGTTTTGTTCCTATACTTCCTGATTTTCCCTTGGCTGATAGATTCCTAAATATTTTATACTATTGGTAGCTACTTTAAATGGAATTTCTCTTTGGAACTCCAACTGTTGGGTATTGTTAGTGATATATAAGAATGCTGATGACCTACTTGGGTTTCTTTTGGGTGGATTTTTGCTAAATCCACACTTTGCTAAAGGTGTGGATTATTTCTAATAGCTTTTTAGTAGAATCTCTGGGGTTTTCTAAGTATACCATCATATCATCAGCAAAGAGGGATAATTTGATTTCCTCAGTACCTACTCTAATTCCTTTAATCTCTTTCTCTACTTTTTGCTGAAGCTAGCATTTCTAATACAATATTGAATAGTAATGGTGATAGTGGGCAACCTTATTTCACTCCTGATCTTATTAGGAATGGTTCCAGGTTATCCCCATTACATATGATGCTTACTGATGGTTTTAAAAAGATGCTACTGATTATTTTAAGGAAACGCCCATTTATTCCTATACTCTTTAGTGTTTTTAATAGGAATGGAAGTTGGATTTTATCAGATGCTTTTTCTGCATCTATTGAGATGATCATATGTTTTTTGTTAATTTGGTTATTGATATGGTCAATTTTTTATAGGTTCCATGAACTGCTGAGAAGAAAGTATACACCTTTCTGTCTCCGTTCAGTTTTCTCCAAAGATCTATCATATCTATTTTTTCTAATATTCTGTTTACCTCTTTAATTTCTTTCTTATTTGTTTTGTGGTTTGATTTATCTAATTCTGAGAGTGCAAGGTTGAGATCTCCTAATATTATAGTTTTGCTGTCTATTTCTTCTTAGAACTCTCTTAACTTCTCCTTTCAGAAGTTAGATGCTATACCACTTGGTGCATATATGTTTTGTATTGTTATTGCTTCATTGTCTATGCTGCCCTTTAGTAAAATATAGTTTCATTTCTTATCTCTTAATTAGATCAGTCTTTGCTTTTGCTTGATCTGAGATAAGGATGGCTACCCCTGCTTTTTTGACTTTATGTAAAGCATAATAGATTCTGCTCCAGCCTTTTACCTTTACTCTGTATATATCTGCCTGCTTTAAATGTGTTTCCTGTAAACAACATATTGGTGGGTTGGATTTTTGATCCAGTCTGCTATCTGCCTCTGCTTTATGGGAGAGTTCATCCCATTTACATTTACAGTTAAAATTACTAATTCTGTATTTCCTGCCATTTTGTTATACCCAGATTATGCTTTTCTTTTTCTTGCTTCCCCTTACTCCCTTTCCTAGTATTAAACTTATGGGCACCACTTGCCTCGTGTAGCTCTCCCTCTTTAGAATCCCTCCCACCTCCTTTGAATCCCTTCCCCTTTCTTGTACATTTCCCTTATTGCTTTTTTCCTTTTCCCTTTTCTTCTCCCACTTTTTAATGAGGTGAGAGAAGTTTCTCTGTAAACCAAGTATGTCAATTATTTTCTCTTTGAGACAATTCCGTTGAGAATAATATTCACACAAAGTTCCTCCCTCTCTCTAAATTCCCTCAGATATGATAGGTTTCCTTTGCCTCTTTGTGGGATGTAGTTTCCCTTATTTATCTCTCCTTTTCCCTTTTTCTGATACTATCCTTTTTCCATTTATATTTCCCTTTTTAAAGTTATATCAGTAAAGTCAAATTATACATATACTCTTTATGTATATCCATAACAGAAATACAGTTCTCAAGAATTCTTTTTACCTTTTTCTGCTTCTCTTGAGTCCTATGATTGGAGATCACATTTTTTTTGGTTATGTTTTTTTTTTCCCTAGAAACAAATGGAATTCATCTGTTTCATTAAATGTACGTCTTCTTCCCTGGATGAATACACTCATCTTATATATATATATATATACATAATATATATATATATATATATATATATATACATACATATATATATATATATACATACGTATTTATTTATATATATATATATATATATATACATATATGCATATATACGTATATACACACACATGCACATATGTGTGTATATATATATATATATATATATATATATATATATATATATAGTTTTCCTGGTTCTGATAACTTCATTGTGTATTTATTTGTATGTCCTCCCAAGTTCTCTGAATCCATATATTTCATCATTTTTTTTTTTTTTTTTTTTTTTTGGCAACTGCTTTCCTCAAGATGATTTTAGCAAACTACCCCCTTTCCAAGTTGGAAAGAAGAGAAAAATTAAAAAATATATCTTCAGAGTAGAGTTCCCCAGTGACAGGTTAAATGTAAGACTACTTTAGAAGTCCTCTGGATAGGTATTTTTTATGACTTTAAAAAGTTGGGTTTTTTTTAAGAGACTTTTTCTTGTATAAATTGGATCTACTCTTGGATCTCCTCCTTTCATTCTTCAAAACTTCAAGATTTTTTCAAAATTGTTCATTTTTGTAATATTGATATTGTAGTATAAATTGTTTTTCGGATTCTACTTTCTGCACCAATTGATATAGATCTTTTCATTTTCTTTTGAATAAATCTTTTCACTTCCTATAAGATACTGATGTTCTAATAAATTAGGTCATGGAAGTTTTACACAAAAAGTGATTCTTTCAATGAGCCAGAAAAGGTTCAAGATAGCTTTCTATTAGAAACATCATGAGTCAATATGTCATAATTTAAACTTTTCAGTCTTCTTATATTTCATTCCCTACACTTTGATGTTACTATTTGCAAAAGAAAAAAAATGGGATGCATTCAAGATTTTTTTGGGTCAACTTGCATGAACTATAATGCAGAAATCATGATGTGCCTGTAGAGTTGTATATTTGACTTAAAAAAAGATAAAAAACAGTTCCTTCAAGCTATGATCAGTGCCTTAATTGTACTATCATTGTTAGTCCATCTCAAGTGCAATTTGAATCCTTCCTATAATACATATCTCATTCTTACTGTAGTCATCTCCTATAAGGGAGATTTACACATCAAAAAAGTTTTGCTGTAATAATTGAGGAAGTGGGCCTGATTTTTAAGCCTCTCTAGGGAATTATTCATTTCCATAACAAAACCCCCATTGGGAGAATTTCCTGCTTGAGAGGAAAAAATAGATAATGGAATCCTGGGATTGTAAGATTAGTTTTGTACCTCAGAACCATTTCAATCCCCCTTTTTTAAACACCTGAGAAAAATAATCAAACAGCAAGCAATTGCAAAAAAAAAAATCTGCTTTTCTGATTAGTGCCACTATTTGGGATGCTAGGACTTTGGCAAATTTCCAACTGGTATCTTAATTTAGCAGACTTTAAAATTACTTTTCAAAAGGAAAGCAGAATGTAGAAAACTTTCATAAAACTAAAGGTCATATTCATTTGAAAAATCTTTGTAATTCCCTAGGATACTGATGGTCTGAAGATCTGCCAAGTCTGCTTTCCCGCCTTCTTTCCTCTTTTCCTCCCCTCATAGTCCCCTCCCTCCAGCTGTGAGTCAGTCCCCCCTCACCCCCTGCTTTGGTGATTTATATTACTTTGCTTGATTTAGTCAAGAGTGCTTTCTTAAAAAACTTGTTCCCAAATTATATTTTCATTTTTAGATTTTTCAAAAGTACTTAAATTATTGAGTTCTAAATTGCTTATATTTTGACATGTATTTATAGATAAAAAAAAAAGTATTCATAGTTACAACTTTCCACGGGCAAATTAGTAGAAAGTTTAATTGGACTGCATTCTGTGGTAAACACACCATTAAGACATGCTTAAAGGTGGCAATTTGTTGTAGTGAAAAAAGACATATATTTAGACTCAGAAGAGCTGTGTTTGAATTCCTACTACCTTAGTAGCAGTGTGAAGTAGGATAAGTAACTTAACTTTTATGCATCTCTTTTCTTTTATTTGTAAAATAATCTAGTTGGGCTTCATGGCTGTCCCGTTCTTTATCCAGGATGCTAATGAGAAATTGCTGTATTTGGGCAGAATTGTAATTGAGCAGAGAGTTGGAGAGCAAAGACCTGTTCAAAGGTGGCAATAGTGAGCAAGGTACATACTACCTGCTCCTTCCACCTGTCTTTTTGTGTCAGGAAATATGGAAGAATAAACAGCTTCATACAGGGTGTCAGGAGACATGATAGCTGTGAGGTCGGTTTCAGTGAGCACCAGAAGATGGCAGAATGGTTGAGGAAAAGATTTAGGCTAAAGGGAAATTGCTTTTCAATATTTAAGGAAAGTTCCAGAGGTACAGTAGAAAGTGAGGACCATAGGGATTGCTGATGATAGTGACATTTACATGAATCCTTAGAAGTAAGTGGTCACATTTGCTCAGATTCATAGGTTGATGTTATGATCGTGTAAAATAAGGTAATTGGTTCTAGCCCACTGGAAATAAGAAATATAAATTCTAAAAGCACATGAACAATATTCTTTATTCTGACCAATAAGGATTCAGCTGTACTTTGGCAGATAAATAGTTTAGTGATTTTACCATTGATATTGTGCTGATTCAGGACTTATCAGCTGGTTCACATCTTAATGGTGAATACATAGCTGTATGACTAGAAGTGTTGCAAGGAGTAGCAGACTGGGGATAGAAGGAGGAAGGTCCAATGGGCCTGATGTTTTTGCTAGGGGAAGGAAGCACGACACTCTACATATTGTATTCTAGACTGAAGCTCTAGCTAGTTATAACTTTGTCCATCCTACTTGAACAAGAATATTTTAAAGCTTGGACAGAGTTTTTTTAGGTATATAGAACTTACATGTGTTGTTGATTAGATTGTTTATAATGATGTAACTTTGCTATAATCTTTAAACATTATAATACAATAACACCTCTTATAAAAAACACTAATGACAGTAAAAAAAATAAACAGTGTCAATAATTTAGTGTTGGACAAAGTGATTTTCTAGCTTTAGCTTCTTTTCTTGCTCTAAGCTTCCATGATATCATATCAGGATAATAAATGGCTTTGTAACCCCATTTGCATCTTTAAAAAAATCATTTCTGGAAATAGAACATGTAATAGATTGGTATCAATCAATCTTTAGTAGAATGTCACAAATTTCTGTCCTTGACCCCTTTTTTGACATTTTGATAAATAACTTACATGAAGGCAGATAGCATGGCTATGAAATTTGTGGATTATTTGAAGTTCATAGGGTTAGTTATGAGGTTAGATAACATACTGGGGAAAAAAATGGATTGAGGGTATAAGCTCCAAGAGAGTAAATGATATTGTTATTTTTGTAATTAAAGTTCTTGGCACTATTTTGCAAATAATAGGTACCCAATAAATATTTGCTCATGGACTCAACTGGAAAAGACCAGTTTTAACAGGAATAAATGTAAAATTATACAGTTTCTAATGTTCAAAAAGTCCAAGAGGCAATTTCTTGGTAATTTAATAATTTTATTAATGATGCTAGCATGTTTATTAATAAAAGGAGGGGTCATTTTGCCATTTTCTCTTAGAACAAAGACCCCTAATTGTAGAAGACTCACAGCTTAAAAGCTTTTGAAAGAACAAATATTCCTGTAGGTGAACTCTGATTGGTTAACAATTAATGAGAAAATAAATATTACAATGAGAAACTGAATTCTATTACAATGAGAGTGTTGGGATAAACATCTTGGATCACCAAAATCTTGGTTAAAAAAAGACCTATCAATTTACATATTCACTGTCTGACAAAAAGAAAGATCAACTTTTTTACAGACCTACCTGAGCAAGTATGATGAATAGGAATGTATCTGTAAGTTCAAACTTAGAATTTTTTTTACTGTATTTGATTAAATCTCAGTCATTTTGGCTGGTAAGTATTTTAAAAAGATTTCCCATCCTGGATGATTTCTGGATGAGGAAATAGAAAAGGGGAAAAACCTTGGTCCTAATATAATAATTTCTTACTAATACATGAGAGAAGCAATCATTTTTTTTTCAAATTAGATAAAAAACCAATTGATTATATAGTATGGTTAAATTATTACCAAAAAAATTCATCTGTGAATTGATTCAACTATATTGGAAAATAATTTGGAATTATTTAAAATAATTGAATAAAATGTGCATAGCCCTTGCCCCAGAGATCCTACCACTAGAAATATTCATTAAGAAGAGCAAAAAAAGAAAGTCTTCTTTATACCAATATGTGTAAAGATGCATTTTATTATGTAGTAGGAAAAACCTGGAAACAAAGTAAATATCCCTGAGAATGGATGAGACATGGCACATGAATGTAATGGAATATTATTATATTGTAAGAAATTGCCACAAAGAATTCAGAGAAGCATTGGAAGACATAAATTGATGGAAAGCAGAACTAAAAAAACAACACGCAGAATTACTATCACAGTATAAATGGAAAGAAGAAAAAGAAATGAAACTCTCTGACTTACACGAACTGATGCTGAGTGAAATGAGCAGGACCAGGAGATCATTATATACTTCAACAACAATACTAGATGATGACCAGTTCTGATGGATCAGGCCATCCTCAGCAACGAGATCAACCAAATCATTTCTAATGGAGCAGTAATGAACTGAATTAGCTATGCCCAGAAAAATAACTCTGGGAGATGACTAAAAACCATTACATTAAATTCCCAATCCCTATATTTATGCACACATGCATTTTTGATTTCCTTCACAATCTAATTATACAATAATTCAGAGTCTGATTCTTTTTGTACAGCAAAATAATGTTTTGGTCATGTATACTTATTGTGTATCTAAGTTATATTTTAATATATTTAACATCTTCTGGTCATCCTGCTCTAGGGGAGGGGGTGGGGGGGGGTAAGAGGTGAAAAATTGGAACAAGAGGTTTGGCAATTGTTAATGCTGTAAAGTTACCCATGTATATATCCTGTAAATAAAAGGCTATTAAATAAAAATAAAAAAAATAAAAAAAAGAAATGAAACTCTCTGATCTGTGGGCAATATAAGTGTTCTCTTCTGATCTGAAATTGTAAAAAGGGTCCCTGCTCTACTGTGCCCACAAGTTCTGTAATGTTAGTTAGTGCTCCTTCACATCTTAGTACTGCCACAATTCAGATCAAAATATGGACAACATGACAGAGCCTTAAATCAGTGCTAGCCAAGAGATCTCTGTAATCCGATCAATTGTTCAACCTCTTTATTATCTGTGGGCTGACAACTATAGAAGTAGCCACTGTTCCCACTGATTCAACAGGTGCCAAGGCCTGCTCCTATTTTTGGGGGGCTGGATCTATATTGGTACACCCTGTGCTGGACCATGCTCCACTCTCACCCAGGTGCAACAGACCTTTTCTGCTGATCTTTTAAATTGTGTTTGGCTGAGAAATTATGTAACTCTGTCCTGTGGACTCTGCTGCCTCAGGAATTATTTTATGACATTATTTAAAGGTATTCAGAAAGCTTTGGGAAAGAGCTCAAGTGTCATTGTCTTTTCTCTTCCATCTTTCAAGGTAAAAAAATATATTTTGAAATAAAAAGAAGTGTTATAAAAGCAAAAAAGTATTGACAAGTTTTTAAAATTAATTTAATTTTAAGAAATTATTTCACATGAAGAGAGCAAAACTCTAGTCTAAACTCATTATGAATCATTGTTAATATGGGATAAACAAAACAAAAAACAAATAAAAAAATGTGATCTTAGACTTTATTAATAGAAATGTAATATTCCAAGCAAAGAATATAACAGTCCAATTTTATCCTTCCTAGTATAGACCAATTTTGGAATATGATACTCAATTATGAAGACTCACATTAGAATAAATTCTGAAAGTCTTGAACTTTAGTCAGACAGTTTGATGACCGTTTTTGCACCCTGGATACTTTAGAATCAGCCAGAGTCAGGATCAGCAAAAGTCCTTGATCTTTATTCTTTGTGGACTTGCAAAGAATGGCCACACGAAGTGAGAGAGATGGCAACACAAATCTGGCCAGGAGTCACTCTGGCTTTCTTCCTCCACCTTTTTTTCCCTCCTCCTCATCTCCCTATATACCAACTGATTGAGCCAGCACAGTATGGTGGGGTGGGCCATTTTCCAAGCAAATGCTAATAGAGTATTGTCCAATTGGTAATTAGCCTTAAGTGCTTGCTTGTTCGAACCTCAGTGCATGAACTCAACAGTTTCAGCCCTTTACAAAACAGAAATAACTTCATAACACAGTGACCAGGATGTTAAATTAACTCTGAATTGTGTCAAGTAAACATCAATAGAAGTACTACCACATGTTTATGCCAGAAAGGAAAAGCTATAAAAGGGAACAAGACCTGGGCTTCAAATACTTAGAGGGCTGTTTTGTGGGATAAAGACTAGAGTTATTCTTTTTACATAGAGTCATTCAAATTTAGAATGTGCCTTCTAAATAGGTAGGGAGTCTGCCTATTCATTGGATGTATTCAAGAGTAACCTTGATGACCCTTATAAGCGGATGGTGGTTTTTGTTTGTTTGTTTATTTTAATCTTTTTTTTTTTCAAATTTCTAGAAATATACTGATTTCTATATAATAAAATGACTTTCACTTTGAATGTCCACTATCTTTTTTTATCATGTACTCTCCTGTCCTGTGGTGAGAAGTCGTTCAGTTTATATTCTATTTGCCACTTGAATTCTTTCCACCAGTTAATTTATGCCACTTAGCTAGCATTATGCTGCTGGCATTTACTTTTCTCTGCCACAAATCCAGTTATTTGCCATGGCCAACTGCCTAAGTCATCTAGCTTACTTAGATTGTCCTTCTCTCCCATCTCCAATTATAGTAGAAGTGCTTAGACTAGGATAAAACCTTGGTTGAAAGGCCCCAAGACAAGAATAATCCAGTAGAGTTGTCTTCCAGGTGGCTGTTTTTTTTTTTTTTTCAGTACTTCATGAATTCTCTGATGTAATGTCTCTTTTGTAACAGATTGATAAATATGGGCCTCAACCCTACTCCTTTTCATTTTTTTAAAATAATGGATCAATTCAGCCTGCCAGTGGAATCTATCTCATTTTCTAGAATATTCTAGCCAGATGAGACCCTGAAGGTTACCTAATCTTTCTGATTTTACAGATGATGAAATATATGAGTTTTATATATGAGATATGAGGTCAGTTATTTCCAGTTATTCTAATGAAACAATATCTATAGTGGGGATTCTTTGATTATTTTTGTGGAGAAAAGTTTTACTCATATCCAACTCTTTCTGATCTCATTTGGAATTTTCTTGGTAAAGATATTGGAATGGTTTGCCATTTCCTTTTACAACTCATTTTACAAATGAAGAAACTGAGGCAAAAGGGATAAGTAACCTGCCCAGGGTCACACAGCCAGTAAGTGTTGGAGGTCAGATTTGGACTCAGAATGATGAGTTTTCCTAACTCCAGGCTCAGCACCACCTTAACTACAGACGAGGTAAAAGGACTAGGAAAAAAAGACTAGGAAGTTTTTTGTATAGGGCGAAAATACCCTGGAATAGGGCACAGTGACACAAAGAATAGTTGATAAGGAAAGGAAGCACAAAGTATAGTATAATATGCATGTAATAACAAGGAAAGTTGGGCCAGTCTATGTACCCACAAGTGTTGTAGTTAAGTTGAACTCTGGCATCCAGGTGTGGTAATGAAGGGAAGCTGGGAAATATAATCTGAGGGCAAAGAGAGAGGAACAGCAGACAGACAGAAGTTTTGGAGAGCTAGTGCCTGAAGTCAAAGTTCTGATTGATCTTTCCAGTATATGCTTTTGTTTTAGGCTAAATCATGCTTCCTCAGTTGGAAGGAACCGTTTTCACAGAGAACGAAAATTCCTCTTTCCCAAATATATGTTGAATATCTTCATTTGTTGTAGAATTATGCTGAACTAGAGTAACAATCAAAATATATGCTAAGTCCTTTTTGTTGTATTGGTGCATTTCTTAAAGAAATGTTCTCTTTGCATAAGATTCAGGAATGATAGATAGCAAAAGAAATAGCATTTTAATAGATTTGCTAAAATATTTTAAGTGCACATGTTAGTGGTAACCTGGTTCATAAATAGACAAGAATATACACTTAAACATTTCCATTTACACTTTTTTTTGGTTACTTGAAAGAAAAAATAGCACCAGTAGGTAATTACTATGGGTCCAAGCATGTGATTGGCTATGTCTCATATAATATTATTGTTCCTGGTGGACAGTTAAAATTTAATTAAAGTGTGCAGTTTTTCTGCAACTTAGAAAGCAAACCTGACATGCCATAATTCAGTTGTAAGTACTCTCCTGGAGAACATCAACAAAAGGTGCAGCTCAAAGAAAGGTCTTACTTAAGGGACTTGTAAAGATGTGCATGTTTGAGATATGTTATTTAGCTGAATCTTGTATTTATCTCAATCCAGGAAGATCTTCTGGAGTCTTCACAGTTTGTATGAAGGATATTTGTATTTAGGGTATGCTTTGTATTTAGGATAATGCTAGACATAATTGAAGACTAGAGGTAAATAGGAAAATATAAATCAGAGTCCTGTGATTACAAAAAAAGTATTGCTTGGTACTATATTAAAAGAATATTGAGCTTAGAACCAGGAATCTTAAATCAGATATGTACTAGTTCTGTGATACTAGTCAAACCTCTCTTAGTCTTACTTTTTTTCAACTGCTGCATAAATGTATTGAATTAAATAGCTTTGCAGGACCTTTACAGATCTAACGTCATCTACAGTATAGTAATATTCCATCACTCACCACCGTATAAGAGCGCTGATATATAATACTGATGTCAAAAATTTGGACCTTTGTTTCAGAGAACAATTTAAGGTCATTAAGTGATCTCTATAATTTCCTAAAACCTACTTAGTAAAAAAATCTGTCTCCTAGAAGATATTTTACCTCTATTAAATGTCTTCATACAAACAAGCTCTTAGAGTCTCAGTTGACTTCTGGGTAGAAGGAAAAAGGGGCTATACAGCAGACAAAATAAATCAATCTTTGTCTTTTCTCCACTGCAGTACTTGTTTAAGAATGTCAGTTAAAGAAGATGCTCCAGATGGGATAATATTTTCCTGTATTTTTATTCATCATGAACATTTTTTTGTTTGCAGCAAAATAAGATGTCTTCATATTTCAATGACGTTCTCAGATAATCAGTACACATTATAAATTGTACTGAGAACATTGTCACTTCAAGAGGGCTCCCTTCTTTAGATTGATAACAGCAGCCAGATGGAAAATTGTAGCTGGAATCAGCAAGCTACCAATAAAGAGACAAAGTCAGCAGACCAGTTATTGGAGCACTCAACAAAGCAATACTGAAATCATAATAATGTTTCTGAATGGCAATTTGAATATTGATTTGATCCTAGAGGATGTATGGGAACAGTAGAAAGCATTGACAAAGCTGCTTACTAAGGGTGATGGCAAAACTTTTTAGGTGACCCCCATAGGTTTATTCCCTTGAAAGAAACAATGTTTATGTGGTTGATCACAGGTTTTAACAATCTTTGGATAAACATATGAATATATATGTATATATCCACAATGTTCATAAAGGTATGACCATATATATATATATATATATATATATATATATATATATATGTAGGTATACATGTATACATTTATACAGACATAGATATAAATATGTGATATTCAGAACATGGGGGGGTGACATATTGGATAAAGTACCAACCTAGAACTTGGAAGAGCAAGGCCCAAGTGTAGGGTATGTCATAGTGCTGAATCAAGGACTTATTGCTAAATTTTAAGTGTGAATATTTATACCTTATAAATTGACAATTACTATACATCAGCTTGATTTGATTTATTGTTTGTTGTTCATCTAGATTTTAAGAACTTGATGGAGAAAATGTTGATAGTGCCGATTAAACTGAACAGTGTTTTGTGCATATTTTTCCCCAGGCATATGTTCCTTAAACATTTGCAAGTACACCACTGGATGAAGTCCCCTTATGACATAACACTGTGTGATTCAGTCAAATGCCATATCTCATTTAACCTCTTAATGCCACTAAGAAACTTTTGAAGACTATCCATTGAAATGAAAAATCTAATTGCTAGAGGGAATTTTCTCACTGGAAAATTCTGTAATGCTAATGTATATGAAAACAGAGGCCAAGTGCCTAGCCTCAAAATTTATCCTAAACATATAATAATAAATATACAATACCTATCAGGTTCACTAGTGATGGGAGATATACAGAAAAACTGGCAGACTTCTTTGTTTCATTAATTTCATTAATTACAGGAAGAATTGCTATCTGTACATAGAGATGTTGGAGGGTCTTTAGAAAAGTGAGATTTCCTTATTGCTCTATTATTCAACAGAACAGGAACCTAGTTCAGGGAGTTAGTGCAGATTGCTGCTGAGCCAGGATCATTCAAAAAGAAAAAAACAAGAAGGTTCAAGAGAAAAACAAAAAAATTCTGTAAGTCCTTGTTGTACCTTGATCCTTCCCATTTCCAGTCCAACCAATTCATATTCTTTGATTAATTTTTATTCATATTCTTTTAGAACATTTACAAACCAGTTCTTCAGCTCTAGTTGCCAACATAACACAAGCTCCATATGTAGTGGAACTCTTCCAAAAGGAACTCTTCCAAAGGAAACCATTTAGATAGCTGAGATGACCCCAAAGCTTTGATTAATGGAAAGACACTTCTCAATTAAGCCCTTCCAGTTCTTTGAGTATCATAATTTTAAAACAAGTTTTTTTTTTTCCCGAAAATCATGGTAAGACATCATTTCTTAAATGCATGAATCTAGGATTCCTATCTTGATTGGAATGAGATAGAATTCCACCTTTCTTTCTCCATTTCAACTACTAGAAGGTGACAATTTCTAGTAATGTTTTGAAATATATGCAACTTTTAGTTCTTCAGGTACTTGGAGATCTATCACTTGAAAGACAAATTCTCTGCTTTTGCCCCTAAGGACAAATTAGAAGTATGACCAGAATAGATGAGAACATGGAGGCATGTATGAATGCATCAATAAATTGAAAAAAAGAAGCAAATATATTTTTACTTAGTTCTCACTATATGCAAAACACTATGATAACTGTTAAAGAGACTAACAGAAAATGACACAGATCCTGCAAGGAGGTTACATTCTAATTTTAAAAAACAACATACAAAGGAGAGTTAAGCCATAGATGAAAAGTCTTGTGGTACTTGGGACATGAGACAAGGGCAAGTGCTCAGACCAAATGGTATAGGGTTATATTGAAGGGCATATGACAATGCTTTCAAGTTTGAAGGATAAAGACAAAATCTATGAAAGTCAGTGAGCTCATCCTTGTGCAAGTCCTAGGTTCATATTCTCCTTTTCACATTTATTAGCAACCTAACTATAGGTTAGTCACTTAATATCTCCAAACCTCGATTTTCTCATCTGTAAAGTGAGGTTAATGTTGCTATAGTACCTTGTTAGGATTCTTGGAAGGTTCAAATGATACAACATGTAAACCATCTTTTTGTTTTACTTTAAAGAACTTTATCAATATCATCTGTTTAAATAATTTTTGTCATCACTATTATTACATACCAGAGACAATATAAGTATTACAATTGGGCAGAATCATATAAAACCTGAAATCTTGAAGAAATAAGTCTGTGAAAGTTAGTGTGTTGAAATACTATGCAGGGCTTTGAATGATACAAAATCTGAATTTAACAGTAAGAGGGAGGCATCACTGAGTTTTCAACAGAGAAGTTAGTTGGTTAGATCTATGTATAAGGATGTTGAGTAAAGTTGCAGAATGAGGAGGAGATGTTATAAGGGGAAAAGCCAGTTTGAAGGCTGTTAACAATTGTTAGGTGGATGCTAATGAAGACCATGTCAGGAACTGGATAATAGAAAGGAGAGGTCAGTTAGAGACAATTTCCTGGAAGAAGAACTTAGAGGGTCTGGTCAATTACTAAATATGAGAGGAGAATCAAAGAGAATTCAAAGAAAAGACAGGTTTTGAATGTGGGAGGTTTGGTTCAGCCTCAGACTAAGTGAAAGAATGAATGATTTTCTTCTTAGAAGTCAAATTTTATCTTTTAAGATAAGTACAAAAACCATTCATTAAAATATATTTATTACTAAACATTACTGAAGATAAAATTAAATGAGTTGTATTTCCTTATTGGGGAGGTGGTACCGCCACATAATTGCCTTAGTAAATTGGTAGTTCTATGAAGCCACGGACCATATCTAATAGATTCCTTTTATCTAATAATATATTCAGTCCAATTCAGTCCAAATGAGCACATTCTATGGGTGCTGGTAACAAAACACTCCCTAAAACAAACAAACAGCAGCAAATAGCAACAACATTGAATACACAAAAAACACTTAATCAGCACCAAACACATACAGGGCATGGGGGATTCAGAGACAAAATGAAAAATGGTGCCTTGTCTTCAAAAAGCTTATATTCTGTTGGAGATACACAATATTTAAGCTAGAAAGTACGCACTAATGATCTGAAGGACTGAAATCACTACTAGCTAGGAGAGTCAAAGGGTACATGAACAAATCAGTGGAGGGAACTAGGAATTCTAAGGTGAAGGAATAATAAAGGAATGCATTCTAGGCATGGACAAAAAAAAATTGTGAGCATAATCTTGAGGGGTAGAAGTTGACATGGTGAATTTGGGGAACAAAAAATAGGCAAGTTTCATTGAAACACAGAATGTGTGAAGGAGAATAATACTGGAAAGAGTACTGAGCTAGACTGTTAAGGTCTTTAAATGTTTAATTAACAAGATATAGATATAGACATACATCTATATATCTACATCTATAGGTGAAACTATATGAATGCATATCTTTGTCTATCCATCCATCCATCCCAACATCTATCCACCTTTTTATTTATCATCTCTCATCTATCTATCTATTGCAGATTTAAGTAGTTCTCTGAGACTGAAAAACTAGTAATGGGAAGAATAGTGGTATCTTCAAGGGAAATGTGGGAGGTAAGTTTGGAGGACAGAGTGGCCAAAAAAGGAAATAATAGTAAAATTACTTTTGAATGTACTAAGCTTAAATTTTCTTTCCAGGTGAAAATATAGGATAGTAGCTGATGCAGAGACAGAGCTTGGGACTCAGATTAGCATAATTATAAGATAATAAATAGACTTAAAGTAGTTTGACTCAACTGAAATTTGCCTTTTAGAATCTTTCCCTCATTCACTCATAGTTTAAGCACTTACTTCAGTGGATTTAACACAAGACATGGAGACAGAAAGACCCGAGTTCAAATTTTGCCTCAGAGGCTTACTATATCAGTGCCTGTGGGCAAGACACAACTTTTCCTTTCCTGTGTTGCAGTTTCTTTATCTAGACAAAGGGGATAATCATAGCGCTATTACTACCATTACTGCTACACTACCCCTGTTAGTATTACTGCTGCTGTTGTTAACAGTGCTGCTACTGCTACCACTACTACTACTACTACTTCATCACTATTATTAACTACTGTTGCTGCTGCTGCTGCAACTGCTTATTCTACTAATGTTGCTACTACTGTACTGCTGCTTCTACAATTTCTGTTGCTACTGCTTCTTCTCCCACTGTTCCTATTGCAGATTCTACTAGACTGCTCCTGCTCCTGTTGCTGCTATAGTACAGCTATTTCTACTACTGCTCACCGCTGCTACTGCTGCAGCTTCTTCTATTTCTGCTGCTTCTGCTACTTGTAATTTATTGTTGCTGCTGCTGCTGCTGCTGTTGCTACTGTAGCTTCTGTTGTTGCTGCTGCTGCTGGGCTCTTTCTTCTCCTGCAGTTCCTATCGCTGATTTTATGGAACTTTTCCTGTTGCTGCTGCTACTGCTTAAGAACAACTGTTTCTGCTACTACTGTTTCTATTACTTCTGCTACTTCTTATAGTATGATTTTGGTTGCTGCTGCTTCTAATACTGCTGCTAGCACTACTACTTCTTCTACTACTACTGCTTCTTTTGCTAGAGCCGCTGCTACTGCTGCTACTACATTTGCTGCTAATTCAAATATTACTGCTGCTTCTACTATTCTACTATTGCTACTACTGCTGCTGCTGCTGCTGCTGCTGCTGCTGCTGCTGCTGCTGCTGGTGGTTATTGCTGCTTCTACTAGAACTACTTCTACTGCTGCTGCTGCTGCTGCTACTATAGCATAGCTATATTTCTAACCTGCTTTTTCTACTGCTACTGCTACAGCTGCTGCTGTTACTACTGCTGCTGCTGCTACTACTGCTGCTGCTGCTACTACTTCTAAAACTGCAGCTATTACTGATGATGATCTTGCCATTAATTTCTGTTACTGCTACTACTAGCACTGATGGTGATCTTATTATTACTTATTATTACTGCTGCTATTGCTGCCTCTTCTGCTGCTTTTGCTGTTTCTTGGTGGTGCTGCTGGTGGTGGTAGTGGTACTAATGCTGCTACTATTTAATCAAGGGTAACTGACTTAAACTCTTTAAACTTTATTTTCTTACCACATAAAATGGAAAAAAAATGATATTTACCTTTTACACTATTCACAGAATATTTTAGGGGAAGTCTTTTGTAAAGCTAAGGGCAAAACTTTAGTGGTATATGTTATTATTTTTCATTGAAGTTGATTCAATCTGTAAATCCAGAACAATATTCAATTAAAAAACTGTATGATCATATATTTAAGACAAAAGCAACAACAACAAACTTGGAAATCAGAATGAACTACAAGTTGATTATGTTTCAGTGCTATAGGATTATTAAAGAACATTCCAGGTTAAGCTCTATATCATGTTTCCCTTTAGTTTTGATTATAAATGCTAACTATGAATAGAAGTAAAACTAATTCCTCATGAATCTTGGATAGTAAAAATCCTTAGAGTAATACTGAGTATTCTGGGAAAAGGGGATACTTTTATAGGCTGTCTAAAAAACTATAATCGAATTTACAAACCCATTGCTTGAAAGCAACATCAGAAAGTTCATTCTAGAATTCCCTCCCTTGAACTGTGATATATCTTGTCAAATAATTCTTAAAATTATTTCACTATGTACAGAACAATCTGTGCAGTTCTTTGCAAAAGCAAATCATTTAAGGAGGAAGTTTCAAATATAGTAAACAATAGTAAACAACTCTTTGAATATAAAAGCATAGAATTCCATAGAAAAATTGCTTTGTGCTGTAGAATTTTATCATGTTGCTCTCTTTTTGGAGACAAAAAAAGCACAATAATAAAGGAATCAGATATTTTCTCTATGGTTTATTTAATGTATCAAAGATAGGGAATTAACCCACTTGGATTCTTTTCTAAGTTTTATAATTAATTGTAAAAACCGAGGAAAGTTCCTTTAATTAATGTAGATTTCAATTTTTTCATTTCATTAATTATGAATGTTTCACTTTCTTCTCAATTCAAACAAAAACAATTATGGAATTGGCCTATATCAGTCTGGATCATGTAATATGGAAATAATAGTTCATAATAGTCCAGGAAACATGGAAATATTGGAATGGGAAGATCTCCCTAAAAGGCAGCAGGCAGACAATAAAATGGAAACATATCTAAGAGATGGCTTTCCTACTTCTGGTGATTGTTTTGGTTATCTCTCTGCCCATAAGGTCAGGATTTTCCCATTTGCGCCAAAGGATTAATGAGTAAACTATAGCTATTGATCAAGAGAAGACCTATATCAATATTGACAATATTGTTAAGAATTCCATATTTCTTTAGGACTGTCAGCTTCTTTCAGATAATGGTAATCTAGAAATATGTTAAAAAATCAAATCCACAAGCATTTTTTAGTACCCATTATATGACAAGCACTGTGCTAAATTCTGGGGATACAAGAAAAAGGAAACAAAAACATAAAACAAGCCAAAATAGTGCCTCGTTTCAAGGAACACACAGTCTAAATGGTGAATAGCAACTCTAAATCAGGAAAGTTATAGAAGGTCCTCTAGAAGATCTTTAGGATCTTGTGGCCAGGGATGTATGTAATGAAGTGTGATGGGAGCATTGTCATGAACTAGTCCCCTCCCATGAACCATCCTCTCCTCCCCTATGCAAGTTAAATTACATTTTTTAAAAAAGAGATTGAAGATATCTTTGAGATTTAAATGATCCAAAGGACTACTCAGTTCATTGTGTTAACTTCTTATTCATCCAAGTAAAAAATAGTAAGCACCCCAGCAGTTGATTGGAGTTCTTCCTTCCCGTTTGTTACCACATACAGCCAGATTAACCATCCTGGAAGATTTCAATCAGTGCTTTAGCCACTGTCCATATCTTTTGTACTTCCAGTATCTTTCCCCAGCTTTGGCTGGATAAATTGTCTACTAACTGCTAAATCCCCTTTGCCTCCCTCCTCCATTGTCAGATCTAAAGGACCAAGAGTCCCATATTACAGAAGTAATAGCGATATCATTGCCCGCATTTTACAGCTAAAAGAAACAAGGTTAAATCTTCCCCTGATGTATCCAAATGTTTGCCAAATCTTTTCTTTCTACATTTGCCATAGGGCCATGTGATCATAGATTTAAAATTGGAAAAAATCTTTAAGGCTTTCAGGTTCAACACCTTAATTTTCCAGATGAGGAAGTTAAGGCATAGTGAGATTAATTAACTTGCCTAGACACATAGAAACTAAGTACTTGAGACAAGATTTAAACCCAAATCTTTATTTCAATTCCAGTGCCTAATCAACTATGCCAAACCTTTCATTTGTTCCTTCCTCACTCCTTATACATTTACTGCCTCATTTTAGGCCCTCATCACTTGTCTCCTACATTGCTATAATAATTCCCAATTTGGTTTTCCTGTTTGAGGTCTCCAATATAATCTTCATACACAAAATGATTTTCCATAAACACACATCTGATAATGTCACTCTCATACTCAATAATCTCAATTGGCTCCCTATTGTCTTTGGGATATAATAGAAATTCATCTATTGAGCCTTCCAAAGTCTGCACAATCTGATCTCCAAATGCATTTTTCCTTCTAATTATACATTAATCACTTCCCTGAAATCTGGAATCCAGCCAGGCTCCATTCTCACACATGTTACATCTTCGGTACCTTACTTTAACAGAGGCCATTCATCATGCTTAAAACTTACTCTCCTTCCGCTCCAACTCATCAAAATGAATTCTCTCTTTTGTCCACATTCAGTCAAAGCAATGCCTTCCCCTTATAATCTTTTCTGGGGTTTCTAGAACTAGTGCCCCCTAACTGTATTTTTTTCCTTCCTTTTTTTTAATTAAAGCTTTTTATTTACAAATCATATGCATGAGTAATTTTTCCAACATTGACTCTTGCAAAACCTTTTGTTCCAAATTTTCCTCTCCTTCTTCCTACCCCCCCTCCCCTAACTGGCAGATAGTCCAATACATGTTAAATATGTTGAAATACATGTTAGATCCAATATAAGTATACATATTTATAAAGTTATCTTGTTGCACAAGAAAAATAAGATCAAGGAGGAAGGAAAAGAAAAACTGAGAAAGAAAACAAAATACAAGCAAATAACAACAGAAAGAATGAGAATGCTATGTTGTATTCCACACTCTCTCTGTTTGGTTCTCTCTGGGTGTAGATGGTTTTCTTTTGTATCATCTCAATGTTGAAGAGAGCCAAGTCTATCAGAATAGATCATTGTAAAGTTTTCTTGTTGCCATGTATAATGATCTCCTGGTTTTGTTCATTTCACTTAACATCAGTTCATGTAAATCTCTCTCCAAGCCTCTCTGAAATCATCCTGCTGGTTGTTTCTTACAGAACAATAATATTCCATGACATGCATATACAATAATTTATTCAGTCATTCTCCAATTGATGGGCATCCATTCAGTTTCCAGTTTCTGGCCACTACAAAGAAGGCTACCACAAACATTTTTGCACATATGAGTCCCTTTCCCTCCTTTAAGATCTCTTTGGGATATAATCCCCTTAGAAACACTGCTGGGTCAAAAAGTATGAACAGTTTGATAACTTTTTGAGCATAGTTCCATACTGTTCTCCAGAATGTTTGGATCTGTTCACAGTTCCACCAACAATGTAATAGTGTCCCGGTTTTCCCACATCCCCTCCAACATTTATCATTATCTTTTCCTGTCTTGGCCAATCTGACAATTATGTAGTGGTATCTCAGAGTTGTCTTAATTTTCATTTCTCTGATCATTAATGATTTGGAGCACCTTTTCATGTGGCTACAGATAGTTACAATTTCTTCATTTTTAAAAGTGTCTGTTCATATCCTTTGACCATTTATCAATTGGAGAATGGCTTGAAGTATTATGAATTTGAGTCAATTCTCTAAATATTTTAGAAATGAGGCCTTTATCAGATCCTTTGGATGTAAAAATGTTTTCCTAGTTTATTGCTTTTCTTCTAATCTTGTCTGCATTAGTTTTATTTGTACAAAACTTTTTAATGTAATATAATCAAAATGATCTATTTTGTGATCAATAATGATTTCTAGTTCTTCCTTGGTCCCAAATTCCTTACTCCTCCACAAAACTGAGAGGTAAACTATCCTATGTTCTTCTAATTTGTTTATAATATCATTCTTTATATCTAGATCATGAACCCATTTCTTTTTTTTTAATAATTATAACTTTTTATTGACAGTACATATGGATGGGTAATGTTTTTTACAACATTATCCCTTGCACTCATCCAATTTTTCCCTTTCCTCCCTCTACTCCATCCCCTAGATAGCAGGCAATCTTATACATGTTAAATATGTTATAGTATATACTAGATACAATATATGTGTGCAGAACTGAACAGTTCTCTTGGATCATGAATCCATTTCAATCTTATCTTGGTATACAGTGTTAGGTATGGTCTATGCCTATTTTCTGCCATACTCATTCCCAATTTTCCCAATAGTTTTTGTTAAATAGTGAATTCTTATCCCAAAAGCTGGGGCCTTTGGGTTTGTCAAATACTAGATTGTTATAGTTATTGACTATTTTGTTCTGTGACCCTAAACTATTCCACCAATCACCTTCTCTATTTCTTGGTCAGTACCAAATGGTTTTGATGATTGCTGCTTTATAATAGAGTTTTAGATCTGGTATATCCCTAGGTGTATTTTAAAATTTTTTTGTATTTGTTTTTTATAAAATTGAATAAAATATATTAATATATTAAATATATTAAGTGTTTTGTATTTATAAATACAAATACATATATATTATATTTTAACTGTTGCATAAAATATGTTAGATATATCTTATGTTCATACTGTATTATTTGTTTATGTGTGTCCTTATATGAATATAGATAACTTCAAAGTAGAGAATACTTGATTCTTTTTTTAGTCATCTTAGGCACTGACACATAGTATGGTATTAAAAAATGCTTATTAATTGATTGATTCACCTGTAAAATGATGGTAACAATATTCATGTCTCTCAGGCATATGTTGGACCAAGCTTTTTTTTTTTTTAAATCAGTCTTGCAGGAAGATGAGTTATTTCAAATTTTTTAGATACACATATTGTTTACAAGACAAATTATTTGTTTTACTCATAAAGAAGGTCCTGAAAAATTCTGAGTTATAAAATACTGGTGAATTATAGCTTTTATCTTCTTTTGTACCTAGACTTTATATGGAATGCAGATTTTCCTTTTTTCTCCAAGTTTTTCTCAAGAAAATTCATATCCTTAATTTGCCTTTGTTTTACCATGTGTTTTTGACATGCAAGTTCTTTGAAAATATAGCTTATTCTACTCTATAACAATTTTCAGATTAACCTTATAAGAAACCATTTATTATTAAACCTCAATGAGCTCTAGGGTGCTGCATGTTGCTATGATGGTTTCCACTGTTACTGTGATAAATACTAGGACTTGTTCTGACATTGGAATCATAGAATATCAGAGTTTGACTTCTTAATAGAATGAGGTCTTAGTCGAAGTTTATGGAAATTGAAATCTAAATTATTAACGGAGGTAGTAATAGGTTCTGTACCTTGCTCAGCTAATCTTTTTTTAATCACAGTGACAGGTCCCTGGTTACCATCCCAAATATCAATAACTTTGGCCACTTGCTTAAAACATTAAATTGAGAATTGAAAAGGACTTTTGATTTCCAAAGTTGTTGATTTGTGACAAGTCTTATAATTGTAAAGTTTCTTTGTGTGCACTTCCCCAATTTACTCATAAAATATAAAAATCCTATATCTCTGTACAAAAAGATCTTCATCTATTCCCTGGCCTTCATTTCTGAACAAACATAACTAGCTGATATTTTGATATTTTCTATTTCCTACAGCTCTTCATCTTCATTTCTTTATATTTTTCTTCTTTTCCTAAAAGTTAAACCAACCACAGAATTTAAGAACAGGTCTATTCAGTGAGTAATTCATAATGAAGGAGGTAAAGGAAGAAGATGAAAGAGAGAGAAAATGAGAGAGAGAAAGAGAGAAAAAGAGAGAGAGAGAGAGAGAGAGAGAGAGTGAGAGAGAGAAAGAAAGAGACAGAGACAGTGAGATGGAGAGAGAGAAAAATAGAGACAAACACACATACAGAAAGACAGATTTACTTGATTATTTTCCTGGAACATGGAACATCTTGGATATGAATATTCTTTCTTCTCCTCTTTTTGTCCTCCTCTTCTTCCTCCTCCTCCTTTTCCTCTTCATCCTCTTTTTCTTCTTCTTCTTCTGTTACTGCTACTACTGCTACTACTCTACTGCAATTAGTACTACTATTATTACTGCTACTGCTGCTGCTGCTATTACTATTACTACCACCAGTATCACCAGCATCACCAGCACCATCAGTACTACTACTACTATTACTACTACCACCACTACCACCTCATATGCCACTATAATAAAGCAAGTTTCATAATAAAGGGAATAAAATGATTTTTTTTTTTGGTTTCTCAGTGCATATAAAAGTTATGTTTATACTTTATTGTGGACTATGAAGACTGCAATTGTAGTATGTCTAAATAAATGTACATACCTCAATTTAAAAAAAAATTAGTAAAAAATGCTAACTATTATCTGAGCACTCAGTAAGTCTTAATTTCTTTTTTCTGGTGGAGAGTCTTGCCTTAATGATGAAGGCTAGTGGCTTGGTAATTACTCAAAATTGAGAGAGAGGCAGGAGCCTGCCTTTCAAATGGAAGAATCAGAACATTCATTTTATTAATTAAATTCACCATTTTCTATGGTCATGGTTTGTGACAGCTCAATACAATTACAATTAATGTCAAAAATTGCTAATCAAAGATCATTGTAACAGATATAATAATATCTAAGAAGTTTGAAATATTGCCAGAATTACCAAAATGTGACACAGAGAAATAGTGTGAGCAAGTGTTATTGGGGAAAAAATGGCACTGATAGACTTGCTCCAAGTAGGGGTTGCCACAATCTTTCGATTTGTAAAAAAAAAAAAACTGAAATAGTTTCAAAGTACAATAAAGTGAAGGGCAATAAAATGAGAAATGCCTCCACTACTAAAGATGATGATGATAGCTAGCCTTTAGAGAGCACTTAAGGTTTGCAAAGCACTTTAAAAATATTATCTCTTTTTATCATTTTATCCAAAAGATAGATTCAACTTGGCCCTAGAGGACAAAATCAACAGGAATGAGATCTTGGTGCACTGATGTAGATTTATAATCAATATCAAATTTAAAGGCATGTTTAAGTATATTCAAAAACAAACTATTCTCTTGGGAGTTAGTAGTGAGGTTCTACCATTGAAGGATCTTGGTGAGTAAAAATATCATCATTTTAAAGATGATATAGGAATAAATCTTTGGTAATATATAGAAATATGTATTCTTGGAGTTCTCTTTTTAATTTTAGAATTAAAAGGTTAAGTGATTTGCCAGGGGTAGTGCTGGAATTTAATCTTATGTCCTCTCACTCACTTAGTCATATGTTTAAACCTGGAAGAGATCACAGAGGATATAGGACCAGTATTCTCATTTTACTGAAGAGAACACCGAGTTGTTAAATGACTTTCCTAAGGTAAGACATCTAGCAATGACTTGAGGTTGCATTTGAACTCAAGGCTTCCTGATTCAAAGTCCAATTATCTATCTAATATACCACACAGACTCTAAGAACAATATTCATTTTACTATACTATTCCAGATCCATTTATTAAAGTAAACCCTAATATATTATAGTAATATATGGAAAAAATAGAAGCAATTTAAAATTTCTGAAAATATATGTGTTAATTACCTGCAATTTTTACCTTCAAGTTGGAATCATAAAAGACATTGTTATTAACCTCATAAATAGTTCTCTTTATTGAAGTAACTTTTTTTTTCTGAGAAACACCTTTTCATTTTAAAAAAGGCTAGGTGATTGCTTTTCTTTGAAAACTACTCTTTTTTTTTCTGAAGGTTTGCAAAGTCTTTAAATAAAACAGACCAGTTGCTGGAGAGGTGAAAGAAACATCTCATACAAATTCTCAATTTATAACTAAAATTTCTCTTCTTCAAGGACATTGTAATAGGAGGTCATGACTCAGCGAAAATTCATTTCCCCTAACTTTCCTGAGCCCCTTGAAAGAAGAGCTTGGGAAAATAGCCAAGAACAATATTTCTAAAATGCAAAAGGTGGTTCATCAATTCAATGTGTTCCTCTTTCTTTAACAGTGTGAATGCAGACGTTAATTCAATTTCTTCAGTGCCTTGAGGCGTGACACATTATCAAGTGAGGGAAACTCACATGGCATAAGGATCAACTCAGGATTGCTTTCTCTCAATTATTCTATAAAATTTGGGCCTTTGAACAATTGCAACTATACCTCTGCAACCTTAATCACATAATCAACAAATAATCTTTGTTGTCTCTTTGTTTAAACTTAAAAAACAAACAAAATAAAAAAAAAATACTTGATTGAAATTACTTAAACACTTGGGTCCAGTAGAGAGAGGAGAGAATCAATGTGATGAGTGAATTTCATTTATTTATCTTCTTTATTCAGAACATTGAGATTATTGTTTATCTCACTGGTCTTTGAACAATGAGGTCTCTGAACAATGAAGTAATGTGCATATCATGATTGAGGCTCTGATTGTGATGCTCTGATGTCATCTAATAATCTGGAGTCCCTTGTGAAAAGGTAGAAATCAGGGAGATCATTTTTTCAGGTCTGTCCTTTTCCCAAAGTGTGTCTGCCTATCTATGCCTTTTTCTCTTTCTCTCTCTGCCTCTCTTTCTCTCTCTCTCTGTCTTTCTTTATCTCTGTATGTGTCTATCTCTGACTCAGTCTTTGTATTTCTATCTTGCCTCTCTCTGTCTCTGTCCCTCAGGCTGTCTATCTCTCTGTGTGCTTCTTTGTCTCTCGCTCTGTCTTTTATTCTGTCTCTGTCTCTTTCTGTCTCTTTGTTTCTCTATATCTGTTTCTGTCTCTATCTCTGTCTTTCTCTGTCTGTCTGCCTCTCTCTATATATATGTGTGTCTCTCTCTCTGTCTCTCTGTCCAGGGACCTTTCATTGAAGAAATTCAAGACCTTGTGATTTTCCTCTTGAAGTAGGAAGCTAAAAGAAATATTTGCTCTACCAGAATCTTGCCAACTCTGCCTGTGACTACTTCTTCACTCATGGAACTTCTCCATTAGTTATTGATGGATTGATCTAGAATGATGGCAGTATATAAGAGGAAACATAGAAATCTGAGAAATAAAAAAGGAAGAAAAATATAAATTTACAACTAATTTAATATGGAAAGTAAGGAAAAAGAAGAGATCAACAAGTCAAGAAAAACAAAGCTGTCAGTAAAATTATTTTTTGATGAAAACAAAACAAGCAATATCTAAGGTCTACTGTAATAATTTTAACATTAGGTACTGAGGTTTCAATTAGAATGCTGACAGAATGAATGGAAGAGTAAAGATGCATTAGACCTTGCAAGGTCAAAGAAAACATAACATAGCAGTTGACTGAATATGAAGGGAGAAAAGAATAGTCAACAAGCAAAAAAAAAAAATGGAGACAATGTTATTTGATTAAAATTTTCCAATATTGTTTATTTTTCTTTAAGGTGATTGGCTAAATAAAAGCAATAATTCCTTATGCCCACTTTAAATATATCTCATTACATTTACTGTCCCATTTTTGGAAGCTGCATTGAATGAGAATAGAGAATGACAAAGCAAAATCTCAAGATTCCTAATATATTACTTTTCAAGATTTTTAACTACAGAGAGAATCTTTTCTCAAATTTTTTCTCTTCTCAATTGATATAATGCACGAAGTCTTCTTTTCTAAAAACAAAACAAAAATTGAGCTTTTTTGAATTTTGTAACACAAAATAAAGCATGAGTATTTATGTCATATCAATACAAGGTAAAGAATTTCAGGTTTTAAGATACATATATGCAAATATACATATATATATATGTGTATGTATATATATTTGCTGGGGGTGGGGGTGAAGGTGACTGACCAGAGAACACAATCCTTGGGACAACATATAATATTCCTTGCCACATTTCAAAATACTGAATGAGGTTGGAAAAGTAGAATAGTTTTAATGGAATGATCTTTCCTTAATATGCACCTTGCATGGGTATGCTAACAATTTACTACTGGCTACCAGTATGGTGCCAGTATGGTGACAAAGGACTTTTAACTGGCTGCTGTGTCAATATGCCTATATATAAAGAGCATAAATGATGACTAGTTCTTTTCCAGGCATCATTTGAGTGGTAAAGAACTACTGTGGGAATCTTAGTTGGGTAGAGGGTCAAGCTTTTACCTAGTCACCATGTGTCTGTGAATACATGGAGCTTCTGTTTCTTCTTTTTCTGATGTGTTATCTCTTTGTGGATCTTCAACGAATGAATTTTGGAGACAGAGTGTGTCATATTATGACATTGTGAACTTCAATTGACTGGAAAATCTATGAGAAACCCACCATCATAAGTCCTTTTTCATGATTATAGCAGCTAAATTGCTCTTTTTTTGTTGGAGGGGTGGTGGTAGAATATACTAGCTAAGTTCAGAAACTTGTTCTATGTGATGATAAAAAAAAAAATCCCCTAATTGACTGCTGAGCCAGAAAATCTGTTGACTCAAAAATTCTGTGAAAGCAAGCTACAGTACTCTTGGGGCCCCTTTCCTCTTTCTGGTTATGAAGTATGCAGGCTACTTTGAACTAGTCATATGGGAAAGAGAATGATTTCTAAGAAATCAAATAGACCAGGCAGAGATTACCTGAACATAATGACACCTAGAGACTAATTTACCATGACTTGTATACATACAATTTAAATTAACAACATTCTCCAAAACTTTTACTTTTAATTCTTTTGATATTTTATTCTCTGATTCTCAGCTATATAATATCATTGGAAGAATATTACTTTTAAAACTTTTGGGGAAAATGGTTGAGGAACAACTTTGGATCATTGAAAGAGCTATAAAGTTCCTCAAATGTAATAGCTTGATTTCTTCTTGCCATCCAATTCTAGGGCCAGCTCATTATTCATCTTCAGTGATTACCCAATATCAAAATAATAAAGTTGCATCTTGTATTATTTATATCTTTTGGTCAAATATGTGACTTAAGATGTAGTTTGCTGAAACAAATAATTTGTTAAATAACTTGTAAGGGTAGCAAGAGTACACAGTGGATAGGGAATTGGGGCTTATGTCAGAAAGATCTGAATTCAAATCCAGCCTCACACACTTACTTGATGTATAATCTTGGTCCAGTCGATTAACATTTATCTTAATTTCCTCAGTTGTAAAATAGGAATAATAATAATTATTATTATGATTGTTCTTTGTTTTCAAAGAGGATCAATACCATCAAGTGTAATATTTTGACTTTGAATGACTGGATTTAAGTGAGCCAGAGTTGCACAAAGTTCTGATGACACTGCCCCTTCCTAAGTCATTAAAGCCCAGTGGCAGGACTAAAGTCAAGATGGCCCAGATACAGTGGATGACCTTAACATCTTTGATGCCTGAACAAATTCTAAGTGCTCCATACCTGCTTTAGCACCTTCATGGCTATTGGAACAAATTGTTCTTCTGAGAAAGATCCTTATATTCTTAAAGTAGACATCCCCTTAGCTCACAGATCTGAGACCTTTTATGTATGGTATGTTCGGGAGGATTAGCACCTTTGGTGTAAAGGCTTTTGGAGTTCTTTTCAAGTTTCTTCATCCACTTGTGGTGGCCCCCTGATTCAACCAGCACTCCCTTGTGGCTCCAAGAAGCATGCTCAGTGGCCACACTCTGGTAAATCATTTCAGCAGATAATCAGATAATAATAGCATTTATCTGTCAGAGCTGTTGTGAGGATCAAATGAGATAATATTCATAAAGTGTTTTGCAAAAATTAAAGTGCTATATAAATTCTAGTTGGTAAATAATTACCTTAATAATAATAATAATAATAGAGTATAACTAGATATTATTTAGTACTTTTCCTACTGTTTATTATACTTAGAAATAATGTTTCTAGAGCTGGAAGAAATCTTAGAAGAAATCTTCTTGGTCCAAATGCCTAAGGTAGTGGAAAGCATGATAGGTCTGTTTTCAGAGAGCCTGAATTGAAACCCCAGTTCTCCTCTTGCTACTTTAGCCAAGTCTTTAAATTCTCAATGAACTAAAAACTAAGACTACAAGTTATAGAATAGTTTCCAATCTGTGTAGGTATGGGAATTTCCTCACTGGGAGTGCACAATCCCAAGTCTGGAAGAAAAACATAAAACAGAACAGAACAAAGCAAACAAACACAATAATTTGATCCAGTTCCTATCTTCATTTTTTGAAGTACAATTTCTATTTTCCCATATTTCATAACAGGAAATGAATCCAAAAATAGTTGTTATACTGCCATAAGTAATAATAATACACCTCTAGTAGCTTTATTCTATTTTTTGGGACAGGGCATCTCTTCTGTTTTGTGGTTCAGGTTCCATGTGTAAATGTTCTTGGGATAATCTGATGCAATTGGATCTCATGGTAGCTTTCTATTGGTTTTTCCTCCCCCTTTCTATAAGTCTAGATTGTTTCAAGAAATGATATATCTTCTAATCTTCTAATCTCTTCCTCTGTCACATTTTGCAAATAAATTTTGTCCTAAATCAGTGTTTTCCTTTGCTGCTGTAAATTCCCATTTAAGGAGATGGTTTCTCACCTCTTTTGGACATTTTAGTGAGAGGATCACATTAAGTGAGTTAAACTTTTATAGGACATTATGATCATAGGATTCTTTTCATTTTTCTTTACTGATTTACCCTTTTTAAAATATTAAAAAATATTTTAAAAATATTAAAAATAAAAATTTAAAATATATTAAAATATTTTAATATATTTAAAATATTAATTAATTGTTTAATTAAAACAATTAAAATTTAATATTTAATTAATCAAATTAAAATATTATTTGATTATAGGTTGGAATCATAATTGTCTATAATGATTCCTCTCATTTTCATTTTTGCCTCTCTATTTTTCTCTCTGTATATATATATATATATATATATATATATATATATATATATAATTTTCTTCCTAGTTTTGTGTTAAAACATTTTTGTAAGTACAAATTTTATTTCTCCTTTCCTTTTTTCCCTCTCTCTTCCCTGAGAAATTAAGTAGATATTGATAATACTTGTGCAATTATATAAAACATTTCCATATTAGTCATTTTGTACAAGAAGATTCAAAGAAAAGGAAAAGAATAAAAGAGAATGAAAAATAGAATGCTTCAGTATGTAGTCAAACAATATCAAGTTTTTTTTTCCTCTGGTGGTGAATAATATGCTTCATCATTAGTCCTTTGGGATTATTTTGCACCATTTTATTGCTGAGAATAGTCATCATTCATAGTTCTTCATGGAAAAACATTGCTATTGCTGTGTATATGGTTCCTACTTTTGCATCAGTTCATGTAAGTCTCTCCAGGATTTTCTTAAATCATCCTGTTTGTCATTTCTTAAAGTGCTGTGTCCTACTACTTTCTAGAGCTCCCAAGTTGGGGTGACAAAATGTACTGTGCTTTCTAGAGCCCCCAATCCTGAGGAGTCCAGCCTCATCACTTCTCTACTAAGATAGTATATTTTAATCACTCTGACATGGGGATTCTAGAAAGCATGGTACATTTTGTCACCCCAACTTGGCGGCTCTAGAAAGCAGGACACAACATTAAAGCACAATAATATTTCATTACAATCATATACCACAGCTTCCTTAACTATTCCCCAATTTATGGACATTTTACCAATTTCTACTTCTTAGTCACTACAAAAAGAGCTGCTATAAATATTTTTGTGAAAATAGATCTTTCCCAACTCTAGGTACCACCTCACACCTCTCAGATTGGCTAAGAAAAAAATAATGATAAATATTGGAAATTATGTAGAAAAACTGGGACACTAAACATTGTTGGTGGAGTTGTGAAATGAACCAACTATTCTGGAGAGCAGTTTGGAACAAAACCCAAAGACCTATCAAACAGTTCATACCCTTCGATTCAGCAGTGTCACTACTAGGTTTTTTTTAAAAAATAATTGTAGCAGCTTTTTTTGTAGTGTCAATGAATTGGAATCGAGTGAATGCCCATCAGTTGGAGAATGGCTGAATACATTATGGTATACTAATGTGATAGAATATTATTGTTCTGTAAAAAATGATGAGAAGTGTCTGGAAAGACTTACATGAATTGAAGCTGAGTAAAGTGAGCAGAACCAGGAGAACATCGTATATAGTAACAACAAGATTACATGATCATCAACTGTGATGTAGTTGGCTCATTTCAACAAGTCAGTGATTCAATGCAATTCCAATAGCCTTAGGATGCAAAGAAAGAACTATGAAAACTGAGTGTGGATCGAAGCATAGAATTTCCATCACTGGTTTGTTTTTTTCTCATGTTTCCCCCTCTTGGTTTGATTTTTCTTGTACAATATGACAAATATGGAAATATGTGTAAAAGGATTTATACATATATTCTGTAAAAATAAAATACATAAGTAAATAAATTAATGTGAAATAAAAACCAATCAAAGAAATAGGTCTTCCCTCTTCTTTGTCTACCTTTTTGGATGTCTTTGCTATATAGATCTAGCAAAGGTATAGCTGAATCAAAGGGCATGCACAGTTTTTTAGCTCTTTGCAAATAATTCTAAATTGCTCTTCAGAATGATTAGTCAATTCACAATTTTATCAACAATGCATTAATGTCCCAGTTTTTCCACATCCACTCCAAAATCCATTATTTTCTCTCTTTTTATAATTAGCCAATCTGATTTTTTTTTCCTTAAGTTTATGTCTATTTTGATAATATCAACTTTTTTGATGATATCAACTTTGATGCTTTGCAAATTGATAATCTGGTCCTACATAGAAATCTGTAAGTATGAAATTACTTTTACAATATCAATTTCATTTTTTTGTAATATTAATGACTTCCATATCCCATGTCTTTCACATCTCTTCTGGTAGAGTATTGATAAAATGGAGGAAAGGCTTCTGACTAACCTTTAAGTTAATGATCTTATTAGTTTATTTTTTTATGTATCTTGACCTACATTTTCCAATAATTTCCTCCATTCTCACCTCTACCTAGTTTCACAATGAGGTCGCTAAATATAAGTAATGTATTACCTGAATTTGGAAAAATTGAGATGTTTTTAAACTTCTGTACACTTTCCTCTTTGACAAAATAAAAGGTTGAAGAATCGGCTACAATTATCTTTATGGTAATTGTGTTTGCATGTTTATCAGAAGCATTGAAATTAAGTTTCTTGTTTCCTTTGGTCATATGAGGGCAACTCTGTCAATTTTTCTTTTATTTGTTTAAGAAGTTGTGAGCCATTCTTTGTTATGAAAGGTGAAATTAAACTTGTTTTTTCTTATCTCAATTGTAGCAAGTATATCAATATTTATATCACAGAAGAATAGATTTTTAAGAGCTGGAGGGAACTTTAGCAGATATCCAACCCAGTCTGTCATAAACCAATGGAATCTTTGATAAAACATACCTTATAAGGAGTCATCCAGCCTCTACTTGAAGGCCCCCAAGAAGCGCAAACTATGGTGATCTGAATGCAGACTATTCCATTTCATACAACACTAATTGCTAGAAAGTAATTTGTTTTACCCCTGACAAGACTAAATTTATCTTTTTAATTTTCTGGTATCACTACAGAATAATTAGGTAGTTTTATAGGACAAAGGGCCATTTTGTATTTGATTTGTTGTTTCCAGAAATTTCATAGGAAAAAATTCCTTAATGAGAGGCCAACCTACTCAATCTGAGATTCTTCATACTCAACATGCTTGTCTTTAGACATCTGATTTAGATAAGAAGCCAATGCAGATTTGTAGAAACTGCCAGTGCTTACACTCTGCTGGTAGAATTCAAGAACACAGGGACACTTTCATGCTTCATTACTGCTTCTTTCATTATCTCTAGGAAATTAATTTGCCATTCATGCTGTTCTTATCAATTGAGTGATCTACCAACTTAATATCACTATCATTACTTCTTATATAAAAGTCATCATTAGTAGTATTTAATTTATTTCAAATAAATATGTAACAATAGTTAATATTTATCTAAATACTTATTATGTGCTAGGGATTAGGATAATCACTTTATAATTATCATCTTATTTGATTTTCACAATAAACCTGGAAGGTAGGTGCTATTTTTATTCCATTTTAGAGATGAGGAAACTATGGCAAACGGGAATTAATGACGAGGCCAGGATTATAGGGATAGTCAATATCTAGGATGGATTTGAACTCAAGTATTTCTAACTCCAGAATTAATGCCTTATCTACTGTGCTACCTAGTTGTCCAAGTAAGATACCTGTACTGTTTCCTAGAGATACATTTAAAAAGTGAATTGGTCTTTGCCTTCAATGAGATTTACATTCTTATGGGGATTACATTGGAAAGACAAAAAAACAAGTAAATATAAATTAATTTGTGGAGGTGGAGAGAACAAAAAAAAGGGGGGGGGATCAGAAAAGACTTTGTATTAGAGGTTGTATATGCATTAAACTTTGTAGGAAGCTAAAGATTCTACCATGTATAGCTAAGTAGTGTATCATCATATATAAAGGTTTACACAAGAAAGAAAGCTAACTTCAAAAAAAGTAAATGTATCAGTTTGAAAAAAAAAATGACATATGTGGAAGGAGTAATATGAAATAAAGATGTAAAGGGAAATCTTTTCCATCTCCAGATTTGCAGGTTCAAAGTTATCCTCAAATCCACTTTTCTTCACTTCATATATTTAATGAATTACAAAGTTTTGTTCATTAATTTCCAAAACTTCTTTTGAATCCATCCCTTTATTTCCATTAATGTAGCTGCTACCAAAATTAAAACCTTCCTTACTTCTTACTTGGACTATTAAAGTACCTTTGTAACTAGTTTCCCTGTTTCCTCACTCTCATGTTTCTCCCTTTTCGGTTCACTTTCATTTGTTTGCCAAAGTAATATTCCTAAAGCACTAGTCTGACCATATCACTTTCCTACTCAATAAACACTATTGGGTACCTATTACCTTTAGGAAAAATGACAAATTTCTCTGTTTGGTATTTTTAAAATTTATTTCATTATTATTTTTTAATTGTAATTTTTTATTGACAGACCATATGCCTGGGTAATTTTTTTACAACATTATCCCTTGCACTCACTTCTGTTTTGACTTTTTCCTTCCCTCCCTCTACCCCCCCCCAGATGGCAAGCAGTCTTATACAAGCTAAATATGTTATATTATATCCTAGATACAATATATGTGTGCAGAACCGAACAGTTCTCTTGTTGCATAGGAAGAATTGGATTCAGAAGGTAAAAATAACCTGGGAAGAAAAGCAAAAATGCAAACAGTATACATTCATTTCCCAGTGTTCTTTCTTTGGGTGTAGCTGCTTCTGTCCATCATTGATCAACTGGAACTGAATTAGATCTTTTCTTTGTTGAAGAAATGCACTTCCATCAGAATGCATCCTCATATACTATTGTTGTTGACGTATATAATGATCTCTTGCTTCTGCTCATTTCACTCAGCATCAGTTCATGTAAGTCTCTCCCAGTCTCTCTGTATTCCTCCTGGTCATTTATTACAGAACAATAATATTCCATAACATTCATATACCATAATTTACCCAACCATTCTTCAATTGATGGGCATTCATTCATTTTCAAGTTTCTAGCCACTACAAAAAGGGCTGCCACAAACATTTTGGTACATACAGGTCCCTTTTCCTTCGTATGCACAGTTTGATAATTTTGGGGGCATAATTCCAGATTGCTCTCCAGAATGGTTGGATTCATTCAGAACTCCACCAATAATGCATCAATGTCCCAGTTTTCCTTCATCCCCTCCAACATTCATCATTATTTTTTCCTATCATCTTAACCAATCTGACAGGCATGTAGTGGTATCTCAGAGTAGTCTTAATTTGCATTTCTCTGAGCAATAGTGATTTGGAACACTCTTTCATATGAGTGGAAATAGTTTCAATTTCATCATCTGAAAATTATCTGTTCATATCCTTTGACCATTTATCAATTGGAGAATGGTTTGATTTCTTATAAATTAGAGTCAATTCTCTATATATTTTCAAATGAGGCCTTTATCAGAACCTTTAACTGTAAAAATGTTTCCCCAGTTTGTTGTTTCCCTTCTAATTTTGTTTGCATTAGTTTTGTTTGTACAAAGGCTTTTTAATTTGATGTAATCAAAATTTTCTATTTTGTGATCATTGATGATCTCTAGTTCTTCTTTGGTCACAAATTCCTTCCTCCTCCACAAGTCTGAGAGATAAACTATCCTATGTTCCGCTAATTTATTTATGTTCTAGTTCTTTATACCTAAATCATGGACCCATTTTGATCTTATCTTAGTATATGGTGTTAAGTGTGAGTCCATGCCTAATTTCTGCCATATTAATTTCCAGTTTTCCCAGCAGTTTTTGTCAAACAATGAATTCTTATCCCAAAAGTGGGGATCTTTGAGTTTGTCAAGCACTAGATTGCTATAGTTATTGACTATTTTGTCTTGTGAACCTAAACTATTCCACTGATCAACTAATCTATTTCTTAGCCAATACCAAATGGTTTTGGTGACTGCTGCTTTATAATATAATTTTAGATCACATACAGCTAGGCCACCTTAATTTGATATTTTTTTTTCATTAGTTCCCTTGAAATTCTCGACCTTTTGTTCTTCCATATGAATTTTGTTGTTATTTTTTGTAGGTCATTAAAATAGTTTCTTGGGAGTCTGATTGGTATAGCACTAAATAAATAGATTAGTTTAGGGAGTATTGTCATCTTTCTTATATTCGCTCAGCCTATCCAAGAGCACTTAATATTTTTCCAATTGTTTAAATCTGACTTCATTTATGTGGAAAGTGCTTTGTAATTTTGCTCATATAATTCCTGACTTTCCTTTGGTAGATAGATTCCCATGTATTTTATGCTATCGACAGTTATTTTGAATGGAATTTCTCTTTGTGTATCTTGCTGTTGGATTTTGTTGGTGATATATAAATATGCTGAGGATTTATGTGGGTTTATTTTGTATCCTGCAACTTTGCTAAAGTTCTGAATTATTTCTAATAGCTTTTTAGCAGAATCTCTGGGGTTCTCTAAGTATACCATCATATCATCTGCAAAGAGTGATAATTTGGTTTCCTCATTACCTATTCTAATTCCTTTAATCTCTTTCTCAACTCTTATTGCCAAGGCTAGCATTTCTAAAAAAAATATTGAATAATAATGGTGATAGTTGGCAATCTTGTTTAACTCCTGATCTTACTGGGAAAAGTTTTTCCCCATTGCATATGATACTTACTGACGGTTTTAAATATATGCTCCTGACTATTTTAAGGAAAAGTCCATTTATTTCTATACTCTCAAGTGTTTTATTAGAAATGGATGTTGGATTTTATCAAATGCTTTTTCTGCATCTATTGAGATGATCATATGTTTTTTGTTAATTTGGTTATTGACATAGTCAATTATGCTAATAGTTTTCCTAATATTGAATCAGTCCTGCATTCTTGGTATAAACCTACTTGGTCATAGTATATTATCCTGGGGATGATTTTCTGTAATCTTTTTGCTAAAATTTTATTTAAGATTTTAGCATCAATATTCATTAGGGAGATTGGTCTATAATTTTCTTTCTCTGTTTTCAAACTACCTGGTTTAGGTATCAGTACCATGTCTGTGTCACAAAAGGAATTTGGTAGGACTCTTTCATTCCCTATTTTTTCAAATAGTTTATATAGCACTGGAGTTAATTGTTCATTAAATATTTGGTAGAATTCACATGTAAATCCATCTGGTCCTGGAGATTTTTTCTTAGGCAGTTGGTTAATAGCTTGTTCTATTTCTTTTTCTAGAATGGGTTTAGTCTATTTACTTCTTCCTCTGTTAATCTGGGCAAACTATATTTTTGAAGGTATTCTTCCATTTCATTTAAGTTGTCGAATTTATTGCCATAAAGTTGGACAAAGTAACTCCTAATTATTGCTCTGATTGCCTCTTCATTAGTGGCAAGTTCTCCCTTTTCATTTTTAAGACTAACAATTTGATTTTCCTCTTTCTTTTTTTAAATCAGATACTAAGGGTTTGTCTATTTTGTTGTTTTTTTCATAGAACCAATTCTTAGTTTTATTAATTAATTCAATAGTTTTTTTTTTTTTTTTAACTTTCAATTTTGTTGATCTCTCCTTTTATTTTTAGAATTTCAAGTTTAGGGTTTGACTGGGGGTTTTTAATTTGTTCCTTTTCTAACATTTTTAATTACAAGCCCAATTCACTGGCCTTCTCTTTCTTTATTGTCTGCAAGTAGGCCTCTGGAGATATGAAATTTCCCCTTATTACCATTTTGGCTGCATCCTACACATTTTGTTATAACGTCTTATTATTGTCATTTTCTTGGGTGAAGTTATTAATTATATCTATGATTTGCTGTTTCACCCAATCATTCTTTAGTATGAGATTATTTAGTTTCCAATTGTTTTTTGGTCTATTTTCCCCTGAGTTATTGAATGTAATTTTCATTGTGTCATAGCCTGAAAAGGATGCATTTACTATTTCTGCCTTACTGCATTTGAGTTTGAGCTTTTTATGTCCTAATGTAGAGTCAGTTTTTGTATAGGTTCCATGAACTGCTGAGAAGAAAGTATACTCCTTTCTGTCTCCATTTAGTTTTCTCCAAAGATCTATCATATCTAACTTTTCTAGTATTCTATTACCTCTTTGACTTCTTTCTTATTCATTTTGTGGTTTGATTTATCTAATTCTGAGTGTGCAAGGTTGAGATCTCCCACTATTATAGTTTTGCTGCCTATTTCTCCTTTCAGTTCTCTTAATTTCTCTTTTAAGAATTTAAATGCTGCACCACTTGGTGCATATACGTTTAATATTGACATAATTATCTATGCTACCCTTTAGCAAAATATAGTGCCCTTCCTTATCTCTTTTAATTAGATCAGTTTTTTCTTTTGCTTGATCAGAGTTGAGGATGACTACCCCTGCTTTTTTGACTTCACCTGAAGCATAGTAGATTCTGCTCCAACCTTTTATTTTTACTTTGTATGTACCATTCTGCTTTAGGTGTGTCTCCTGTAAACAACATATTGTAGGATTCTGGCTTTTAATCCATTTTGCTAACCGCTTCCTCTTTATGGGGGAGTTTACCCCATTCACATTTATAATTAAAATCACCAATTCTGTATTACTTGCCATCTTGTTAACCTTGTTTATGCTTTTCTCCATTCCTTCCCCTTTACTACTCTCCCTAGTATTAAACCTGTGAGCACCACTTGCTTCTCACAGCCCTCCCTTTTTAATACACCTCCTCCCACCTTAGACTTCCTCCCCCTATCTTACTCCTTTTCCTCACAATTTCTGTATTCCCTTCCACTTAGCTTACTCCTTCCCTTTTCCCTTTTCCTCTCCCTCTTTTCAATGAGGTGAAAGAAGTTTCACTATAAATCAAATATGTCTAATATTTTTTCTCTTTAAGCGAATTGTGATGGCAGTAAGATACACATTATGTTCATCCCCCTCCATTCTTTCTCTTAGATATAATAGGTTTCCTTTGCCTCTTTGTGAGATGTAGCACCCCCACTTTACCCTTTTCCAGATACAATTTCCTTTCCATCTCTAGTTTCTAGAACTAAGTATACATATGTTCTGTATATATCTTTATAGCAAAAATATAGTTCCCAAGATATCTTTTTAGGTTTTTCTTGAATTCTATATTTGTAGATCAAACTTTTTGTTTAGTTCCGGTTTTTTCATCAAAAATAGGTGAAATTCATTTATTTCATTGAATGTCCATCTTCTTCCCTAGAAAAAAAGATGCTCATTTTGGCTGGGTAAGTTATATTTGGCTGCATACCAAGTTCCTTAGCCTTTTGGAATATCATATTCCAGGCCCTTTGATCCTTTAATGTGGATGCTGCTAGATCCTGGGTAATCCTTATTGTGGCTCCTCTATATTCGAATTGATTTTTTTCTAGCAGCTTGCAGTATTTTTTCCTTCACCTGAAAGTTCTGGAATTTGGCCACTATATTTCTTGATGTTTTGTTTTAAGATCCCTTTCAGTAGGTGATTGATGAATTCTTTCAATTTCTATTTTGCCCTCTCTTTCTATAACTTCTGGGCAGTTCTCTTTGATAATTTCCTGGAAGATAGTGGCCCAGGTTCTTTTTTTCATCATATTTTTCAGGGAGTCCAATAATTCTTAGGTTGTCTCTCCTAGATCTATTTTCCAGGTCTATTGGTTTCCCAAGAAAGTATTTGACTTTTTTTTTCTTTTTTTTTTTTTTTTTTTGGTTTTGCTTGACTGTTTCTTAGTGTCTCCTTGAGTCATTCAATTCCATTTGTTCAATTCTGATTTTCAATGAAGTATTTTCTTCACTCACTTTTAAAATACCTTTTTCTAATTGTCCAATTGAGTTTTTAAGTGAGTTGTTTTGTTCTATGGAACTTTTTTCCATTTCACCAATTTTATTTTTTAGAGAACTATTTTCCTTTTTCCAGTTCACTAATTCTGTTTTTCTCTTTTTGGTATTTCAAATCCTTCACAAATTGGCTTCAGCCTGCATTTATAAAGAAAATTACTCCCTTTCATGTACTTGTCAATTCAGTTAAATTTGTCTTGTTGCTCATCATATTTCACCTCTCATTTTCCATTTCTGTGCCTTTGCATGGATGTGTGCATAGCTGGAGTAAGAACTCTTCTCACTTTTTCATTTTATAATCTCTAGATTTTTGGAGGTTTATCCAAAACAGCACTACCTACATGAGGTCTTTCCTTGTACCATTGACCACTAATGCCCTTCACCTCAAATGAGTATGTATTTATTTTGTATGCTGTTATATATTTAATTGTTTTCTCTTTCTGTATAATAGAAGGGGGCATTCCATCTTTTCTTTGGATTCATAGTCCCTAGCACTGTGCCTAGAAAATAGTAACAGATATTTTTTGGAGGGTTTTAAATGACAGACTAAAAAATATTTATTTCTTCCCAGAGGTTATGGGAGCCACTGAAGAGTTTTGAGCAAAGGAATGAAATTGTTCATGGCCATACCTCAAGAAAATTATTTTGATGGGTGAGTAAAAGATGGATTGGAAAAGGTTAGACTAAAAACAGAGACCAATTAGGAAACTATTACAATAGTATCAAAAAGAATCTGTGGAGCCCTGAAAAGGCATAGTATATGAGTAGAAAGAAGTTTGTGGAAGAAAAATTGTGTTTAGGTTGACTTCATATTATTTGACAACTGAGTAGATATGAGCAGTGAAGGAAAGGGGAAAGAGAAGGATCCAAGTTGACTCTTGTGTTATGATGCTGGATGACCAGAAGGAGGAAGAATTTGTCAACAACAGAAATAAGGAAACTTGCTTTTCTTTCTTTCTTTCTTTCTTTCTTTCTTTCTTTCTTTCTTTCTTTTTCTTTCTTTCTTTCTTCATATTATGCCTTTCCTTAACTTAATGATTTTTTTGTAATTTTAGTTCTCCTGAGATCACAGACATACATGAGGAAGATAATGTGATTTAGAGGAAAGTGCTGTTTACTTTATTTGTTTTCTTTTACTTAATATACATTGTCTCCAACAGCTTCTCTTTTGTTGTCTTGGTGTCAACTGTGAAAATATATATTATTGTTTGGGGGCGAATAGACTCTCACTGTTTTTAGTGTTTTTTGTTTTTTCATTTGGCTGAACTATGAGATTATCTCAGACATAGTAATCCCTGTTGAACCCCCAAAAATTCTTTTCTACAGTACAGGTTCAGTAATATGGAGATTATCAACACTGCAGTATATATAAAAGTGGGATTTATTATAAAAGTTTATCTTATTGATTCCCATCAGGAGTAAGCCTATTTCATACCAATGCTACTCCCCATCTTAACATTCTGCCATCATCTTGTTTGTATATAGGAATTGTGAATTACAAAAAGACAGTATGTAAATGTTTTTACTTGTTGTCTAGGGGAAGAGTTGGGGGAGAAAGCAGAAAAAAAAAAAAAAAACCGGAACACAGGGTTTTGCAAGGGTCAATGTTGAAAATTATCTATGCATATGTTTTGAAAATAAAAAAGACAGTAGGTAAAAATACATAATCTTCTCTATATTTAACTTCTCCTTGTCTTAATTCCCAAGATTTTATCTCTCTCTCCCTCCCCCCTTCTCTCTCTTTCTCTTTCTCTCTCTATCCATTTATCTATTTATTTATCTTTAATTTTTTAATTACATATGAACAATAATAGGCAAAAAAATCATTCTCACTCTTAAACTCAATACAATTACTAAAAAAAGAAAAAACTATCTAATATGTGCAAGACAGAGAACTAGCTTCCCAGTATACAAATGTAGATACCACATTGTACCCATTGTCAAGGGATTTGAAATATAATATTAATGGGAAGAAAGCATGTACACAAAATAACAAGGACTCAAGGATAAATGCAAAGGAAAATATTCAGGTAAAATATTATGAAATGATGAGATAAAAGACAACTTTCATTAACTGGAATTTTAAAAAGTCAGCAAAAAGAATGTGGCCATTGAATTCAGTCTTGTGAAGAAATGAAGGGATTTCCATAAGCAAAGGTTGACTCAGGAAGGAATAGTTCTGAGATGTGAGAAAACATAAGCATATACTCAGAGAAGGTGAAGGATACAGGGATAAAGGATGGGGACCTAGGAAGGAGACCAGTTCCATTTGAATGAACTGTATTGCTTATGAAATGCAGTAATGTGTAAAAGGTGGCAAAGGTAAATTGAAATTACATTTTAGAAAGCCTTGAATGTAGGGAATAGGGGTTTATAATTATTTTTTTGGCAATGGTAAGTCAGTGAAGGTTTTTTCAGTCAAGGAGAAATAAGATTAAACCTGTGCATTTGAAAAATTAGTAAAATAATGGTGTTACATGTATTTCCTTTCAGGTTCTGGACTCTTTCCCCGCCTCTTTTATCTGTCACAAGTTTGAGCTTTCAACAGATGTGTTCCTTGGGCCCCTGTTCAACTTACTTCTATTCAACTTAATCATTTGATATTGGGTAGCTTTTTATAAAGGTATATTTACTTCAAAGATGTAGCAAGAATACAGATGCAGACATTGCCCATAGTGCCTCAGGGGCATAATTTTCCCTATACCAATTAAATCTTAATAAGGGTATTAGGCTCATAAGTGAGCTCACTTCATATATAGATTCCATTAAGATCATATCCAAAGGAGTTGTCATTTCTAAAAAGATCTCAAAAGCAACTTCCAAAGATTGTCCTTCATTCTTTGCTCCTCGGTATATTGATTTTGCGCTAATTCCAAAAATCTATCCTGGATACCAATTCCTAGATCTCATGACTAAGACTTTTTGTAATTTACAAGGTTAGAGACTTCACTCCCAAAATATTAGAACAGAAATGATCAGAAATTGCAAGGACTCAGGCTGTTTCTCAGGTGTTATATGGCCTCAGCGAAAAAGATCTCATGGGCTTTCCTCCAAAGCATGGATCTCTCATAGGAATCTACAAGTGGAGTTATCTGACTCAGTCCCTCTTAAACATTACTGTTCTGACCACACAACAAAAAAAAGTTGACCCCACATGGTAGGGCAACCAAAGTATGTCAATATGTGTTACAAATATCATGTATATTCTAGAAATAGCTCCCAAGTATCCTCCACATGGATATTCCATGTGAGCAAGCTGATGGAACACATCTGAAAACAACTATTGACTATTGACAAACTATTGAAACAGAATGAAGGGTAGTTTTGATATGTATTATCTATATTGGATATTATATTATTGGATATATGTTAGAAGCAAGGAAGAGGTTATTATGATAGTCTCTTGGTAGGAGCAGGGTGGCATAGGGAGAAGATAATGAAGGAAGAATCTATGGTGGTGGTAGTAGTTATGAAAAGGAGGAGGGGAATAAAAAGCAGATGCTTTGAGAGACAGAGTATATTGTGGAATCTGATGGAATGTGGGGATTCAGGGAGTCAAAAATGAGTGAATTATCATTGGTAACTAGGAAATTGGTGGTGTCATTAATAGAAACAGAAGCATTAAAAAATGTGATTGCGGGGATGGGTGATGGGGATGGGAATAGTTATGAATGTGCTGCTTCTGAGTGGGTGAAAGGGCATATAAATGATCTTGCTAAGGAATCTAGATGTCCTTCCAAAAACCAGCTAGTTTAAAATAGTGTTGAAGCTCCAGAAAGGAGATTTCTGCATGATTTGGAATATCTCATTGCATGAAGATAATTGAAGGCATAAAAGCAAGTGAAATTAATAATTAATGAAAAAACTACCATGGAGAGAAACAACAGAGGGCAAGGACAGAATCTTTTAAAGTATAGAAGCTAGCAAAGATAACGGAGGAAAAAAAATCAGAATTGTAGAAAAATTATAAAAAAGGGCAATGTCACAGAATCAGAATGAAAAGAAGTTGCTGATTATGATGATAAGTAGCATTTCTCTAGCACTTTAAGGTTTGCAAGTGCTTTGTAGGTATTATTTTATCCTCACAGCAACCCAAGGAGCTAGATTTTACATATTATTTTTTATATTTTATAGATTAGGAGACTGATGTATACAGAGTCAAAATTCCTTGCCCAGATTCACACAATTAGTAGGAACTCAGGAAGGAAGTTGAGTCTCCCTGAACCTGAAAGTAATGCGTAAAGGTGTGTCAGCATTGTTAAACACTGCAGAGATGTCTTGGTGCACAATGATCAGGTGAAAAACAAAGCAAAACAACCAAAAAACTTAGAGCCCTCCAAACTGTTGATAATGAGGTGATTAGAGATTTTGAAGAGAATAGTTTCAGAAAGTGGGACCATGAAGTCCAAATTATTAATGTTTGAGAACTAGCAGATGAAATATTAGAGAAGCATAGTGACATTAAAAGAGCTTTGCAATTGAGTGACCTTAAGCTTCGAAAAACAAATCCCAATAAATCCTGTGGAGAGATTGGGGAGGACTTGCACCAAAGTCTTGCAGATGGGCAAGTATAGATGGATTTCATTTGGTATTGTTTTAGAGAATATCCAGAACGATGAGATCATCAGTCTATTTGATTATTTGAAATGCCATGGAGGCAAAGGAAAGTGGATCATAAGAGAAATAGAATGATAATATCCTATAGTAGGACCAAAGGAAAATTTGTTCAAGTTAGTGAGGAATTATTATATTTGTTGGAATAGGGAAATAGGTTATCAATACCCATTAAGCCATCCCTCTTTCACCTGGCCTTGTGATTTAGGTGAACTTTATTACTGCTTCTTTCTGAATTCAGCTCATCATCCTTTTTTCCCCCTCAGTTGTTTGCTCTACATTCACAAAATCACCTTGACTCAAACTCTCTTTTAATATCTTTTCAGATTCCAGTGAATTCAAGAAGGCAACTGCGTTCATTATAATAATTTCACTGGGGCAATAGTGTATCTCAACTGTGACTAGGAGACATCTTCATAATATCTCATTGGGCCCAAAGAATAATGCAACAGAAAAATACTAGTTCCCATTACAATAATAGCTTTGCAATTTACAAAGTGCTTTTCTCAAAACAACCAATGAGGTAGGTAGTTGAAACATCTATCTCTCATTATCCTCATCTCTGTAGAGTAAGAAATTGATACTTACTGAGGTTGAGTGGCTTGATAGAAGTGTCTCTCAGTTGAAAATTTCAGGGTTGGTTAGACTCAGGTATTATCATTTTACTACAAAACATTGTCTCCTAGAAATGGTACTATATTGGGAATATTTTATGCTGGCTAGTTTAAAAGGTTGCTGAGAAATACCAGCTGTTCAAATCCACAAGCATTGTTTAAGTTTCTATTAGGTGCTGGGCACTATTAAATAGTGGAGAGATATGAAGATAAAACAAAACAGTAAACAAAACATTTCTTGGGGTTGCAAGAGAAGACGAGAACATATCATATGTACACACTACCTATTTATAATCTGATGTAAAGTAAAAATATAATATAAAGTAATTACAAGAAAAAGTATTAACAAATGGGGGTATAAGGAAAGACAGGTGTAAAAGGTGGCACATTAGTTGTTTTTTAAGGAACATAGTAATTCTGAAGGTAGAAAGAGGTAAAGAAAAAGCACATTTATGACCTTAGGGACTAGATTACTTGTCCAGATTAGGGAGTAGGATATGAATTTGTGATTAACAGGGAAGTTTGACAGAAACCGAGAGTGTTTGGGAAAGGCATATGAATAAGACTAGAAATATCTATGATATAATAAGAAATGTGATAATTTATGTAGTGTTTTCGAGCAGTAAAGGTATTGTAAATACATCAATCTTGCCATTCTCACAAATTTTTAATCCTGATCTGGTGAAATTTACTGTCTTTTGCAGTTATGTGCTAAAATCCAGTATTTTAATTTGCTGTTGAATCATGGCTAACTCTTTTTGACTCCTTTTGGGATTTTCTTAACAAAGATACTTTAGTGGTTTGCCCATTTCTTCTCTAGCTCATTTCACAGATGAGGAACTGAGATAATAATTTGTCCAGAGTCACATAGCAAGTAAATATCTGAGACCAGATTTGAACTCATGAATATGAATCTTCCTAACTCTAAGCCCTGAAGCTATCCATTGTACTACCTAACTGCATTTACTTATAGAATATTTTCTGGAGTAATAGGGTTCAAGGTACCATTTGATGTATTAAAATTATTGATATTTTATAATGGAATTCACAATTTTAAAAAATCTTTCTTCATTATTTTTTTCTGCTTTGATCATTAGCATTTTAGTACATTTCCTCTAGATCAGGAAAAAGATTCTAAGGGATTAAGGTAGGTTGGAATCTGTTGCTATATGTTATTTATATCTGTTTTCTTTTGTGCCTTTTATACTTATTTTGTTTTAAGAATACTTATATAGAGTGCAGGGAATTTGGAGTGTCCTTGATTTTCTCATTTCACATGTATTTCTAACTCCTTGTAGGACATGCTTGTCTATTTCAGTAGGTAAAATTATGTTCCCAAACTAAGACCTTATTACTTCATCTGCAAATCTCATAAATTGGGAAATTTTCCTTAATAAAATCATTTTTATGAGAAGGCAGATGTGTCCTTTTATCTTATATGCCTCTATTGGATGTATAGGTTTTATTGGTCCAAGACTCATCTCATTTTCATTCTCCAGCTAATCTGTGCCCTAACAAGAGAGACAATTTAGCAGCCTAGAGATGTACGGTCACCTTATCAGATATGCATTTTATTCATTACCCTAGTTTTTACTCAAAGTACTTATTCCAATAAAGATGGAGGTTGTTTTATAGCAGCACTTGTACATATTCCTAATTGACAGTTTTCCCTATCACAGAAGCCATTCAAAAAAGTCCTCTATATGACTTGTTTATACCAGAACAAAGTTCACCAAGTCTATAACTAAATTTATTTAATTAAGGAATTGATGTTATTTAGAGCTTAGAGCACAGTATTTAGCTTCCAGACATTTGGCATCAAGATTTACTTCATAAATTCACTAGGTATTTTATAATGAGCAGATTACTTTTGTTTCTCAAAATCTCATTTATTCACCTGAAAAAGGGAAGTGTTAATCCTTGTGGTACCTAGTCTTATTGGGGTATAATTTTGCAGCACTCCAGTGCTCTGAATATGTGACCACTATATTTACCACTATTACTTTGCATCAATTTATATTAGAAGCTGTATAAGAAGGAAATAGTGTTTTATTTTCTCCAGGACCTTTTGTAGTTTTCTATATATATAGTAAATACTTAATGTATGGTTAATTGGATTAATGATCAAAGAAACAAAAAGAAGAAGTAGTGGCCCAGGCCTAATCTTTACTAGCTAGGTCTTGTTAGTTAGTTAGTTATTTTTCTAACAGCTATGTGGGAATAATCACCACAATGCCAGGGTTGATCAGAGCATCCCTATCCAGCTTTCCATAGAAAGTCTCAGAGTTAAATGATGCACTTGGAAAATCAAAGGAAGGGAGTTAGAAAGAATCAAACCTTTTTAAAATCCACTGAGTAGGCTTAGTGGACAGTCTTCTCTGATTTAGCCGTGCACATACTCCTATTATAGAGTGAAGGATTATATGTCCATTTAGAGTTTAATGTGTCATCCCCATGGGACAAGCCCTTTCAATGTTCAGTCATATGTTTTCTGAGTTATCAAAGCAGCTCAAATACACTGTTTATAGGATACTTTCCACAGACCCATCCCTAGAACTGTTTGATAGGGTAGATTCCTATAATGCTACTGGAATAAATTCTTTAAGATATTGTTTTTACAACTCTTCATATTAGTATATGAATGAATGAATGAATCTTAGATTCATTTGGTTGGTTGTGATCATTAGTGTAAGAAATCCATATACAATTATAAATTAAGAGATAAAAAGGAATATTGATATTATTTAGTCCATCCCTAATATTTTACAGTTGAGGAAACTGAGTTCTGGAGATAATCATTGTCTTACATAAAGTCACTCAATAGAAAGTGACAGAGCCAAGATTTGAACTCCAGTATTTGACTCCAACTCTAAAAGTTTTTTGACTGCATAGTGTAATTCCTAATGTAGAAACTCCCTGGACCCTTAAAGGTTAAGTGGCTTACTCATGGTCACAAAACTAATATATGTCAGAGGTGAAACCTGAACTCATGTTATGCTGACTCAAAGGTTAATCCTCTATCCATTAATCCCATGATACCTACTCCTTATAGACTCAATATAACACTTTAAAATTATTAAAAGCTTTCACATGCATTCTCATTGATTAAAAGCATGTTATGTGAGAGAGGAAGTATCACATTAATCCATTAGCACTTATTAACAGAGGTATCTGAAGGGAAAGTAAAGGAGTCATTAATAAGGAAAATCTTAGGATGTTAGGGCTGAAGGGATTCTTAGAGAACACTTGGCCCCCAAAATTTATTAGATTCATAAAGGTTAAATGATTTGTTCAAGGTGATATAACAAGGTGAATCAAACTAGAGTAAACTCCAAGGTGAACTTAGCTCAAAGATCTCTGAGCTATGAGTCCTTTTTTCTCCATTACACCTTACTATTTTGAGGCATGTAAGAATGGAGTATTATAGAGGAATAAAGTTTCAAAGACTCAGAGGCAAATTTTGCTTATTATAGAACTGTGCCTGAAATTGACCCTGATAATAATTACATGAATTTCAGTAATGTATTTATTCTGATTTCAATCAAAGGATATTCTCTGTAGGAAGAATACAATGCCATATAATTACTCCTATCTGATCACAGCATCCACATTACTTTCGGAAACTCATTTATCATTTTAAAATAATAGAAGCATTTTATCCTATCCCTTTAATCACAAAAGATTTTAACAAGGTCAGAATGATCACTTGCTTTTAGATAATAAAACTACACAATGTTGTCCCTTCCCCCGACTATTCCCCTTACACTATTACCTGTATTCTTGAAAGATGTAGTTAGAAATTGCATGTTACTGTGACATATAAAAAATCCCAGAAATATAGTTTCTGAGCAAGTAATCATTTTGTTAATAATTGTTAGTAGATAATTAATAAAAAGGGATCAGTAGCACTCTTGACTGCCAAAAACCTCTCAAGAGTCTATTTAAGGCTTATATGCCCTTGGATGAAAGGGTGTTTCTGAGGTTGGAAATCAACTCTGATTGGTTAACAATTAATGAAAATGAATATTATAATAAGAGGTAGACTTATTCTGATGAGGAGCTGGGAGACATGATTTTAATCATTCGCTTTTGAACAAAAAGAAATCTCTTTTCCAGATTACTCCTGCTGCTTAGGGCAGTCTAAACAAAAGGGGACTCATCTCTGCTCAAATTCAGTTAACTAAAACACAGTGGGCCAGATTTCACCTTAGATTAATTTTTTTTGGAATTTTTTTATTTGGGTGGGGTTTACTACCTAGGATGGAAAAGCATGTATCCTGGGAATTTGGGCAATCTATTACTATTAAAATAAGAGAGAAATGGTCATTCCTCACATTTCAAAGTCAGAAAAGATTATACTATTTTCTATTCTTTTTTCTATTTCAGTATGTAATATGTTACAAATAAATTTTAAAAAAAAATAGAAAAGGGACTATTCAGTTCTTCTGAAAAACACAGAGGTAACCTGAAATAGTGGATGACACTTAGTTCCTAGAGTCCCGTCTTTAAGTTCTTATCCCTACATATAATGTTTCTGTCACTCTAATCAAGTCAATCACTTAGTGCCCTTACCAATTCTCTAAAATTATAGGAAAAAGAGAGGTTCCCCACATGTACTGGTAGAAAGAATGTTCTTATCTAGCAGCAATAAATCACTGCTCTCATTCCTATCCCTATCTCTATTCAAAAGCACATCACTATTTTAAAGCAGAACTAGGATTAAACTATCCACACAGGTCACCGAATCTTTAAAGGAATCTGAAAAGTCAGTTTATTCAATCTACAACCAAAGATAATCCTATAACATTCCAAATAATCCACAATTATAGCATATATAACAAGAGATTAGGAAATTAGTCCTTCTACTGGTTGAGGAATCCCAGTGAGGTAGAAATCCCCTATTTTTTTTTAAGGCAGTGTCATCTAAAGTTGTTCTTGGTTGCATCCTTTGAGGCTCTGTGAGTCCAAATTCTTTACCCAATACCAATTTTTTTTTCTTATCTGAAAGAATTTTAGATAACCAAGAATAATAAAAGCTAACATAAAAGAAACAAACAGATAAATCAAAAAATAAAAAGTTTTATATACCTGACGTCATTTAAGTCAGGCTTAAATAGTAGGTTAATATCTTCATTGTACACAAGAAAAAAACATGGTCTTAGTTAGGATAATAGACAGTAGAACCAGCTCTTCCTGACTCCAAATCCAACATTCTTCTCCAATTTGCTTCTCTCCATCTTTCTCCTTTTCTCTTTCTTGGATGTTTAGAAGCATCCAATGCTCTCTCTGAGTCAATGAGAGGGATGGGCATGATTAGGCCCAAGCTTAAACTGAAAGTTGTATTCCTTATTTAATATTTTTTCTTCTCTCCCTCTTGAGCACAAGTGAACCATAGGGAAAATGTGAGTTGGACTAAGTCAAGGTGTGATGGAGACAGTGAAGACAAAGAACACACACAGTTTTTACTACTTCAGATTCTGTTTTATGCTTCTCCTTTTGACTGTAGTATTTATGGAGTTTGGTTACTTTCTGCTTTTATTGAAGTCAAGACCTTTTCGTGTCTAACTTTGATTTCATAGCCACATGTACTATTTGTATTAATGGAAGGAAAATGTCATTTAATCAATTGATAGAAAGTAATTGGACTTGTTATTAATCACTGACATTTATATAGCACCTGAAGTTTTATAAAGTACTTTGTATATATTAATTGGATCCACATATAATGTGAACAACAGTTATGATTATTATTATCATCTTATAGATAAGAAAACAGGCTTAGAGAGATAAAGTGACTTGTTTTCATTTATATAGCTCATGATTATAAAAAGCAGAATTATATCTTTCTGCTTGATTCTGGGTCCAGGATTTTTGTGAAACTACTCTGCCTCTCAGTAATAAAAGGTCATATGCATAGGTTACGTTGTTTCAAATGTATAGAAATCTAATGATGAATTTGGACCTTTGATTTCATGTTGTGATGTAAGTTACTTGCACGATGGCAATCAGAAAGTGGCACTGTATTTTCCCTTCTTTGCACTGGAAATTTAATTTTAGAATAATCCCATTAGTTATCAGTTGGAAAGGTACATCTAGCTCTTATGATTTGTCTTCCTTTGCTCATTTCTTGTGAAAGGCCACTAAGTGACAAACCAATTCTACCTTGGCTTGGATATTCAAAGCTAATAACACAATAATAGATAAGAATTTCTCCCTCCTTCTCCCTCTCCCTCCCTTCTTCTATCTCTCCCTCTCCTTCCTCCCTTCTTCTACTTCTCCCTCCCTCTCTATCTCTGTATGTCTCTCAGTGTCTTTCTGTCTCTCAGTCTCTCTGAATGTCACTGTCTTTCTGTGTCTCGCTGTCAATTTCTCTCTCTCTCTCTCTCTCTCTCTCTTTCATGACTTTCTATTGCCAGAACCCATGCCAGGGTAAATTTTTACAACATTATCCCTTGCACTCACTTCGTTCTGATTTTTCCCCTCCCTCCCTCCCTCTACCCCCTCCCCAAGATGGCAAACAGTCCTATATATGTTAAAGAGGTTACAGTAGATCTTAGATACAATATATGTGTGCAGAACCGAACAGTTCTCTTGTTGCTCAGGGAGAATTAGATTCAGAACGTATAAATAATCCGTGAGGAAAAAACTAAAATGCAAAGAGTTTACATTCATTTCCTAGTGTTCTTTCCTTGGGTGTGCTTCTGTCCATCCTTGATCAATTGAAACTGAGTTAGATCTTCTCTTTGTCGAAGAAATCCACTTCCATCAGAATACATCCTCTACAGTATCTTGGGTTTTTGATTTCCCGTTTCTCATTTCACTCAACCAGTTCATGTAAGTCTCCGCCAATCCTCTCTATTCATCCTGCTGGTCATTTCTTCAGAAAAAAATACTCCATAACATTCATATACCACAATTTACTCCCATTCTCCAATTGATGGGCATCCATTCACAGCTTCTGCCACTACAAACAGGGCTGCCACAAACATTTTTGGCAATAAGTCCCTTTCCCTTCTTTAGTATCTCTTTTGGGGTATAAGCCCATAGAAACTCGGATCAAAGGGTATGCACAGTTTGATAACTTTGGGCATAGTTAAATTGTTCTCCCAGAATGGCTGGATTGTTCACAATTCACCAACAATTATCATTCCCTCTTTTATCCCCTCAACATTCTGCGTTACTTTTGCCTGTCATTCTAGCCAGTCTGACGGTGTGGTTTACCAGGTTGTCTTAATTTGCTTTCTCGGATCAATAGTGATTTGGAATACTCTTTCATATGAGTGGTAATAGTTTCAATTTCATCATCTGAAAATTGCCGGTTCATATCCTTTGACCATTTTTTTTTTTAATTTAATAGCCTTTTATTTACAGGATATATACATGGGTAACTTTACAGCATTAACAATTGCCAAACCTCTTGTTCCAATTTTTCACCTCTTACCCCCCCCTAGATGGCAGGATGAAGTAATGTTAAATATTTAAAATATAAATTAGATACACAATAAGTATACCCTGACCAAAACATTATTTTGCTGTGAAAAAAATCAGACTCTGTTTGTACAATTTAAGGAAATCAAAAATGCAGGTGGGCTAAAAGGGTTGGGAATTCAATGTAATGGTTTTAGTCATCTCCCGAGTTCTTTTTCTGGGCAAGCTAGTTCAGTTCATTACTCTCCATTAGAAATGTTTGGGGATCTCGTTGTGAGGATGGCCTGATCCATCAGCTGGTCATCATCTAGTATTGTTGTTGGGTATATAATGATCTCCTGGTCCTTCATTTCCTCACTGTTATGTAAGTCTCTCCAGGCCTTTCTGAAATTATCCTGTTGGTCATTTCTTACAGCAGTAATAATTTTCATTCCACTTTTTCAACCATTCTCCAAATGATGGACATCATTCAGTTTCAGTTTTACCATCAAAAAGGGTGCCACAAACATTCGTGCCCAGGTCCCTTTCTCTTCTTTATAATCTCTTTGGATATAATCCCATAGTAACACTTGGACAAAGGGATCACAGTTTGATAACTTTTGACATAGTTCCCTACTCTCCAAAATGGTTGGATTGCAAAAACTTCCCAACAATGCATCAATGTCCCAGTTTTCCCCACCCCAACTCATTTATTTTTCCTGTCATCTTAGCCAATCGCGGGTGTGGTGGGTATCTTAGGTTTCTTAATTTGCATTTCTCGATTAATAATGACTTGGGCATCTTTTCATATTAGAAATAGTTTCAATTCTTCATCTGAAATTGTCTTTCATATCCTTTGACCATTTTCAATTGGAGAAAAAGGCGTTTTTATAAATGGGTCATTTCTCTATATATTTTAAATGAGGTCTTTATCAGAACCGTGTAAAGTTTCTAGTTTATTGTTTCCCTTCAATTTTCTCCTTGTTTTGTTTTAAAAAACTTTTCAAATATAATCAAAATTTTCTATTTTTTTTAATGTTCTAGTTGTTTTTGGTTGTTCTTCCTCCCCACAGGTCTGAGAGGTCTTCCTTTCCTTTTTTTTCTTTTTGATCCAGATTGAACCCATTTTGACCTTATCTTGGTGTACGGTGTTAAGTGTGGGTCAATGCCTAGTTTCTGCCATACTAATTTCCAATTTTCCCAGCAATTTTGTCAAATAAGCATTCTTATCCCAAAAACTGGGGTCTTTGGGGTTTTCGAACACTAAATAATTGTTATTGGCTGTTTGTCCTTTGAACCTAACCTTTCCATTGATCAACTAATCCCTTTTTTACCAATGTGGTTTGCCCTCTTTTAATTAATTTTAGTCTAGTAACAGCCATCTTCATTTGATTTTTTTTTTTCATTAATTCCAAATTCTTGACCTTTTGTTTTTCCATATAACTTTGTTGTTTTTTTCCTAGGTCATAAAATAGCTTTTGGGGAGCTGATTGGTTAGCACTAAATAAAAGTTGTTTGGTGTTTGTATCTTTTTTTTTGCTTACCCAATCAATAGCATTTAATATTTTTTCCAGTTGGTTAGATCAAGCTTAATTTTTGTAAAAGTGTTTTGTAGTTTTTATAAAGTTTCTGATTTTCCCTTGCAGATACATTTCTAAATATTTTATACAATCAGTAGTTACTTTAAATGGAATTTCTCTTTGTAACTCATGTTGGATTTTGTTAGTGATATATAAAATGCTGATGACTTATGTGGGTTTATTTTATAGCCACACATTCAAAGTTTTGGATTATTTCTAATAACTTTTTAGTAGAATTCTGGGCTTCTTAAGTATATCATCATATCTTAAAAGTGATAATTTGGTTTTCCTCATTTGCCTGTTTTATTCCTTTAATTCTTTCTCAACTCTTATTGAAACTAGCACCAATATTAAATAGTAATGGGTGTAGGCCCTTGTTTCCTCCTGATCTTTTGGGAAGGTTTTAAGGAATTATTTATGTTTTCAATATTAACCACCCTGATTCCTGGTATAAACCCTACTTATCGGTTGTTTAAGGGGGTTTTTTAGTTTTTTGCATTTTATTTAAATTTTCAAATTTCATTAAGATTTCAAATTTTCTTTTTTCCCTTGGTTTTTTTTCCTTTGGTTTAAAATTTTATCAAATTTCCTTTTTTCAATAAAAAGGGGTTTTTTTAAAAGGGACTTTCCTCCCATTTTTTTTTTTAAAATTTTAAATTTTTATTTTTTTTAATGTTTTGAATTTTTTCCCTTGTTGGGGATTTTTTAGAAATTATTATTATTTTTTCTAAATTTGGGAAAACTTTATTTTTTTAACTTTATTGGTGAAAATTTTTTATTTTTGCTAAATTTGATTTTCCCTTTCCTTTTCTAATAATTTACCAAAGGTTTACTTTTATTGGTTTTTCTAAAAACTCTTAATTTTTTGTTAATATTTTTTAATTTCAATTTATTATTTTTTTTAATTTTAAACAAGTTTGTAATTATTGGGGATTTTTTAATTTTCTTTTTAGTTTTAATTGAAGCCCAATTATTACCTTTCTTTTCCCATTTTATTGTCTTCTGGCTAAAATTTCCCTTATTCTCTTTCTCACCTATTTTATGATTCTCATTTATTATTTGGTGAAATTAAATTGTTCTTAATTTGTTTGTTTCCCCCATTCTTTGATGGTTATTTGGTTTAATTATTTTGGTCGATTTTAAGTTATTGTTTTTCAGTGTTGGAAAGATTTTATTTTCCCCTTGCTTTTTAATTTTAAGGTTTTTGTTTATTTGGTTTTTATGGGCCAGGATTGAAAAACCTTTTTCCACCTCCAGTTTTAAGTCTTTTTTCTAAATTTATTTCCTTTTAATTTTTTCTTGTTTTATTTATTTAATTAAATCTAGGAAGTTAAATTCCCTTTTTGTTTCTTCTTTTTTCCAATTCTTCTTTCCTTTAGGAATTAGATTTCCCTTTTCAAATTTTTATTAAAGTATTGATTTTTATCCTTTTGAGTTTTCCTTCTTTTTTTTTTAATTAATAATTTTGTTTTTTTGATCGGAAAAGGTCTATTTTTTTCTTACCTAGATGGGTTGCCCCCCTTTTTACCTTTATCTGGAATTCCCCTTTTTAAATTGTTTCCCTGTAAAAATTTTGGGTTTACTTTTTTATCCATTTCCTTTGCCCCTCCTTTTGGGAGGTTCATCATTATTTTTAAAATTCTTATTTATCCTTAAATCCCCCAAATCTTTTCTTTTTCTTGCCCTCCTTCCCCTTCTCTAGTATTAAATTTTTTCCCCACTTGTTCTACTTCCCCTCTTTGTATCCCCTCTCCTCCTTTGAATTCCTTCCACTTTCTTTCCCTTCCTTATTACTCTTTTTTTCCTTTTCCCCTTTCCCACTTTTAATGGATGAGAGAAGATTCTGTTAAAAAAAAAAAAATTAATTATTTCCTCTTTGAGCCAACTCTGATGAGAGTAAGATTCGCACAATGTTCCTCCCCCTCTTTTAAGTTCCCTCAGATATGATAGGTTTCCTTTGCCTCTAGCCACAGAGATCACCCCTGCCCCTGGTCTGCTCAGGACACTAGTCTCTCGCTGCCTGTGCTAGTCTGTTCCTGGCCCCTCAAGACAAACCTTTCCTGGTGATCTTTCAGATCAACTGGTAAGTTGTAGTGCTTCTGATCTTCATGAATTTAAGCAGTGAAGAGCTATTTTTGAGGCTGAATTAAATAGTTGGTTATGAGGGGAATGAGAGGAGCTTAGAAAGTCGTGTGTGCCTTCTCCACCATCTTGGCTCTGCCTCCTTCTCTTTCTTTTTCCGTCTCCCCTTTTTATATTTTCCACTTTCTTCTTCTCCCCCTTCTTGGTTCCCTATTTTCCTTTGTCTCTATGTCCTCTTCTGTTTCTTCTTTCTTTTTTCTTTTTATTCCTCTTCTTTCTGTCTTCTTTTCCCCCTCTTTTCTGTTTTCTCTCTCTCTCTCCCACTCTGTTCTTTTCTCTATCTTCTCCTTACTACCCCCCTCTTTCTTTCTCCCATGCCTCCTCCTTCTGTCCCTCTCTTCTTCCTTCTGTTTCTCTCTCCCTCTGTTTCTCTCTCTTTCCCTCCCTCTGTCTGTCCTGTGCCCCTCTCCCTCATTCTTTCTCTCTCTGTGTCTCTTAGACTTCTGTGTCTATGTGTGTGTTTTTCTCTCTGTGTGTCTTTCTGTCACTTTCTCTTTCTCTTTCCCTCATCCCTTGAACTTTATTTCTTTTTTTTTCCTTTAACTGTCTTCCAAGGATAGTAATTTTTGACTTTAACTCATTACTAGTGTTTTAAATTCTTAATGACTTGAAAAAATGTTTGCTTGAAAAATTTTTTTGCCCTTTAAATTACTTCCCTACCAATTGATGCTCTTCCCTACCTTAGCTTGAAATAATGTATAACCTTGTTTTTAATTGACTTTTGTTCTAAATTATAATAACATGGGTTTTCTTGCCAAGAAAATAGTGTGTATAATTTATGTGAAAGTCTTTGTTGAAGAAGCTGGCATACAGTTCAGAATGTCCTGAGTTCAAATTCTGAATTGGACACTTCCTGACTGTATGACCTTGGATAAAGTTTTTTTTTTTTGCTCTCCTAGATTCACTTTCTACAGAGGTATAATGTTGACTATAATAATAGCCACTACCTCACAAATTGTTGTGAGACACCAGTGAGATAATATATTACTTGATAAATCTTAAAACACTATGAATTCTAGACAATAAACAGATAGTTCATAACAACACAAAATTTAAATGTGAAAAAGAATTGAACTCATATATTAAAGGCTTGTAATATTTTTTAGCATCAACTCCCATCAGACCATATCTTTGTAATGTTACAATGCCTTCCCAAATTATATTAGATACACTATTAAATAGACATTTTAATTTTCCCTTTATTTCCATTTGATTGATCAATTTTGATTATTTAGGTATTTCCCCTTTGAAAAGTATGGAAAGGGGAATAGAATGAGCAAATCTTATAATCCTTATTGATTAAATTTCTTTCTGAATGTTATGATTCAATGAATGACCATTGTCCTAATTCAATTAATTATACCTCTGACCTAGTTAAAAGTATTACTTTAGTAATAATAGAAGACAGATCTGGAAGAATCATTTTAATTACCATTGAATGGGAAACAAATAGGAAGACTCCCATGCAACTGTTAGTAAGCAGCAGAATTCTAGATAAAATGTTAGAACTCTAAAGGATCTTTCAGATTAAATGGTCTAAAATCCTTATTTTATAAAGGAGATAACTAAAATATTTTTGAGGTTACAGGGAGTTTCTCATAGGTCATTCAGAAAATTTATGGAGAAACAGAACTAGAATCTTATATACAGTAGTAGCCACTATTGATATGTTTCTAACTTCATATTTATAAAATATTTTAAATGATTTCTTATATTAATTGTATCTCCTATATTATCTGTGATTTAAAACAATCATGACAGGTTTAAAGACAGGGTATTTAAAACACTAAAATAAGATTAGGTAAACCATAAGATAATACTTTTAAAGTTATAGCGGATCTTGAAAGTCACATTGTCCAAACATTTAATTTTGTACATTAGAAAACTGATACCTAGAGAGCTTAAATGTTGTCCCAAGTCATGCTTGCAGTAAGAAGCAGAAGTGGTAAAGTGGAGTAGGGGTAGGGAATCAGGAAAATGAATTAATCACAAAAATTCATTGTAATAAGTGAATTTCTAGATACCATTTTTTTTGGAAGAGACCACTGTGAAGATTGAGGGACTTCACCAAATAACACAGATTTTGAAGATTAAGTAATATACTAGATGACAGAGAAAAGATCCAAAGGGATTAGGACAGACTATACAATTGACTTAAATGTAATAAACTGAAATTTTATATAAATATAAATACATGGAGAATTTATTACTTGAGTTCAAGAAATGAACCCCTAACCCCAAGACTAGAGAAGCATGACTAAATAACAGTTAACTTGCAAAAAAGATCTAGAGGTCTTAGTGGTCTGTGAGTCATATGTCAATATGAAAGCTGAAAATACGGATTAATCTCTGAACTTTATTAAGAAAGGCTTGATTTCCAAAAAGAAGTAAGCTATAATTCATTATTTATGAACTATATTTTTATACAGTTTATATTTATGAAGTCATATTGCTCTTGACTCAAGATGGGAACTCTGGAAAATTTAATCTTCTAGATTCAAACTCAACGTTTCTAAACAAGCAATATTTTCTGGAAAATCTTTCTCCTTCTCCTAACTTCAATATTTCTAGTAATAGTGCTACAATTCTAATTATTGATGCTTTTAACTCTCAAAATATCATTGAATTTTATGTTGCACATACTACTTTCTATCTGCAATTTCACACAGTTTCACACAGTTCTCTTTGCTACAATCTTACCTCAGTGGTTATCTTTCATTTACTATATATCTTTAAATACATAGTTATTTATAGATTGTCTCCTCAATTATAAAATAAGCTCCTTGACTATTGGGACTACAAGAATGATGCAGCTATGTTTTTGCCTTTTTCCATAAAGTCACAGCTTAACCTAGTGAATTTTACATAATAAACACTAAATAAATGCTTTTTTTTTTTAATTCTCCACCAAAATGATTCCTTTTCTGGAGCTAGAATTATCAATCTATATTTGGACTGGGTCCCTCTACTGGGGTGCTGCTGAAATTCCAAAGGTCTTTAAAACTTCCTGAGATGGTTAGTTTATTTTAATTATCCAATTATTCTTTTTTTCTTCTTGACCCAAGTACCTCAGAGTCTAGATAATTTTGTTTGTATATCATCCCCATTGAATGATTCTGTAGTTCAGTCAAAAAATTTCGCTCAACTGATAAATGTATCAAGGAATATTTATTATTCAATTTTTTCAGTCATCTAAATCTTTTTGACTCCATTTTTTTGGACAAATATATTGTACTATTTTCTTCTCCAGCACGTTTTACTGATGAAGACATTGAATCAAAAAGACTTAAGAGCCTTACTCAGAGTCACACTTAGCTAGTAAGTTTCTGAGGCCAGATATGAAATCAGGAACATAAGTTCTCTTGAATCTAGACCGAAGTACTCTATACACTGCATCACCTAGATGTCTATCAGAGAATATAGCATTTTGTTGATTTGCATGGACTGTCTCTCCCTATACTTGTATAACATTCAGAGCAGTGCCTTTATAATGTAAGCATATAAACGTTTGATGATTGAATAAAAAGTGCTTCAAGTAGGGAAGTAGTGATATGTGTTTAAGGTAGCTTAAGATTAACAGATAGGTTTTTTCTTTCTTTTTTTTAATTATTATTATAGCTTTTTATTTATAAGATATATGCATAGGTAATTTTTCAGCATTGACAATTGCAAATCCTTTTGTTCCAACTTTTTCCCTCCTTCCCCAGACCCCTTCCCCCAGATGGCAGGTTGACCAATACATGTTAAATATGTTAAAGTATAACTTAAATACTATATATATATATATATATATATACACATACATACATACATACATGTCCAAACAGTTATTTTGTTGTATAAAAAGAGTCGGATTTTGAAATAGTATACAATCAAAAATGCAGGCAGACAAAAATAGAGGGTTTGGGAATTCTATGTAGTGGTTCATAGTCATCTCCCAGAGTTCTTTCCTGAGTGTAACTGGTTCAGTTCATTACTGCTCTATTGGAACTGATTTGGTTCATCTCATTGTTGAAGAAGGCCACGTCCATCAGAATTGATCATCATACAGTATTGTTGTTGAAGTACATAATGATCTTCTAGTCCTGCTCATTTCACTCAGCATCAGTTCATGTAAGTCTTTCCAGGCCTTTCTGAAATCATCCTGCTGGTTATTTCTTACAGAACAATAATATTCCATAATATTTATATACCACAATTTATTCAGCCATTCTCCAATTGATGGGCATTCATTCAGTTTCCAGTTTCTGGCCACTACAAAGACGGCTGCCACGAGCATTTTTGCACATACAGGTCCCTTTCTCTTCTTTAAAATCTCTTTGGGATGTAAGCCCAATAGTAACACTGCTGGGTCAAAGGTGTATGCACAATCTTATAGCTTTTTGAGAATAGTTTCAACTTGCTCTCCAGAATGGCTGGATGTATTCACAATTCCACCAATAATGAGATAGTTTTTTTTTTTGATGGGGATAATTTATAAGAACATATAACCTACTTTATTCATTTGTGGGTTTTTTCTCTAAAATATTTTTGAAACAAAACACTACATATATTAATTACTTTATACTTTGTAATTTTTTCTGAGAAATATGTTTCCCTAATTAGAATGGAAGTCAAAATGACAGCTCCTAAGCACAAAGGAAATCCCCCATGACATTATTTATTTGTATAAGTGATGTAACCATGGTTAAGAATGATTTGAAGGCTAGTCCTTGAGCAAGTATGGAGAGAAGAGAAAGGACTACAGAACTAATACCATGTAGAGTTAAGCTAACTTAACTCTACTCTTAACTGTGCCTAGAAGGAAAAACTAGAAAGAGGACAATTATAAAATCATATATTAGAAGAACCAGAACCAAAAATCAAAGAGATTAAATTAAAAAAAAAAGAAAACATGATTTCTAGTGACTGTCAGGATATCAAGTCCAAAGAATGAAAGCTAGTCACAGATTCTAGCATGGACTAGCAGGAAAATGAGGGTTATATGACAATGAATATACCAGCAGATATTAGGATCTTTTAACATTATGATCCTACTTATTCCTCCTCCTCTAATCCTTAAAATTTACCTCTCAATTAGGATTCAATTGCTTGAATTGTAAACTCAGTATATTGAAATATTTGCTTTTTTTTTTTTTTTTGGATCTCTATCAGCATGTTTTAGGATAGAAAATACAAAGGATATGAAGTTAGAACACCTATAATAAAATTCCAACTTTACTACTTTATAGATTTGTAATTCTCAGATATTTTTCAAGATATCTGCACCTTAATTAACTAGCTTATAAAATGGTAACAACAACAACAACAACAAACCTACTCTATCTCTAAAGTTTTTTCTAGTTTAAATCCTAAGATTTTCCCCTGACATGCTATGCTTTCTAAGATCTAGGAAGCCATAAGATTGTGGATTTAGAGCTTCAAGAAATCCTTAGTACCATTAAGTCCAAAATTTTCACTTTACAAATGAGAAAATTGAGATTAAGTAAGATATCCTGGGTGACATAATTAATATACTAGGTCTCTGTCTACTACACTACCTAGTTTCTGTATGGCAGAGCTGCTAGCCACCAGTAAGTGAATATTTGGAAAAGGAAGGAATCTATTTAACATAGATTCCTGTTAAAATAAGTGCTGAATTCAATAAGGAAAAAAAAAAAAATGGGATTGGTGGCTTTAGAGTTAAAAAGGACTTTAGATATCATTTAATTGAAAATTTTCATTTTGTGGGCATAAAAACTAAGGCTAATGAATTAATCAAAAAATATTATTTTGAAAAAATCTGATGACTTCAGTGGCTATAAGGTCAATGTGAGCTAGCAGTATGATATCACAACTAGATCCTATTAGTATAATTATAAATCCAGACAAAGGGTAGCATTTTCTCAGTTTGCACTGCATAGTTCCATTGGAGTAGGATAATTACCACATTTTAGCTAATTTTAAGTTTGAATAGTATAAACTAAAGTACATAGGACCAATTCTGGGGAAGTCATTATTCATGGCCATCAGGACCTACCTTTATAATCTACTTTAAGAACTCAGATTCCAGAAGTAGGAAGGTGAGAGTTTCACTGCATTCTGACCTCTTGCATTGTGACCTCATTAAACCTTATCTGAAGTACTTTATTCACTTCATCTTGGCTTAGGAAAGACATTGAAAAACTGTTTCTAGAGAAGGATTGTGAATCTGTAATATGAAAATGGATTGAAGGAACTTGGTTGGTATGGTCTGCAAATGACTGTAGATTATCATAGATGTGTTCAAGTATTTAAGGGGCTTCAAGTGGAGTTGGGATTAGCTTGTTCTGTTTGACCAGAGGGCAGAACCAAGAACAGTAGATGGAAGTTATAAAGACATAAACTTTTTGTATCTTCACTCTCCCAATAAGCCTTTTTCACTAGTTCTCAACAGTCTGCCCTCATGTTCTACCTCCTTTATAAATGAACAATTTGATTCATACTGTGCAGTTCTTTTCTCCCCTGTAAAACTGTCTCCCTGCACCATTCCAAATCAATTTCATTTGTTATAGCCCAATTAAAATCCCTTTTTCTTGAAAAAAACTTTTTTTATACAGGTCTTACTCCATGATTTCTCCCCTCTATATTCTCCTAGAGAGGTTGCCTGCTATAGTAAAATAACTTGATTTTTAGTCATAGGATAGGGTTTAAATCATGCTTCCTCTGCTAGCTACCACTAACATATTTCTTCTCTTGTTCTTAGATTCCCTGGCTGTTAAATGAGAAGAGAAACTAACTGATGTCTAAATTTTTTTTGCCCTTCTTTAAATTTTATGAATTTTGTCTGCCTCACTTCTTTAATAATAATAGTTAACATTTATATATTACTTTAAGGTGTGCTTAAAACTCAGTTCATTTTCACAAAAATACACTGAATAGGTGCTATTATTATTACTTTAGAGAGAAAACTGAGTTCAAATAAATTACCTGAAGGAAGGTGAAGGAAGGGGAAATGAGTTGTACTGTGGTTATAGTAGAGTCAACAACACACCATTATAACAACTGGATTAGGACATTAATGGAAGAGGATTCAGAAAATTATGAAGAACAGATAATTAAGAAATTTTTAGGATGGGAAGCTAGAACACCATTTCACAGAGATTGGCTGTGGTACAGAACTGGCATCAGCATATACCATTTTGAAAGGAGCTATTTGGGTTGGCTGCTGGGCTATAATATATTTATCAGAATGAATTTAAAATAATTCTTCATGAGAACTAGAAACCATTATTGATCACAATAGATAATTGCAGACAAGATTAGAAGGAAAGCAATAAACTAGAAAAACATTTTTACATTCAAGGGTTTTCATTTTTACAATAAAGGCCTTATTTCTAGAATACATAGAGAATTGATTCAAATTCATAATAGTTCAAGTCATTCTCCAATTGATAAATGGCCAAAGGATATGAACAGATAATTTTCAGATAAAGAAATCAAAATTATTTATAATCACATGAAAAGGTGCTCCAAATCACTATTGATCAGAGAAATGCAAATTAAGACAACTCTGAGATACCACTATATACCTGTCAGATTGACTAAAATGACAGGAAAAGATAACAACAGATGTTGGAAAGGATGTGGGGAAACTGGGACACTGATATATTGTTGATGAAATTGTGAATGGATCCAAACATTCTGGGGATCAGTTTGGAACTATGCTCAAAAAATTATCAAACTGTGCATACCCTTTGATCCAGCAGTGGTTTTTTTCTGGTATTATATCTCAAAGAAAATTTAAAGGAGGGAAAGGGACCCACATGTGCAAAAATGTTTATGGCAATCCTCTTTGTAGTGGCAAGAAACTGGAAACTGAGTGGATGCCCATTAGTTGGAGAATGGGTGAATAAGTTATTGTATATGAATGCTGTGGAATATTATTGTTCTATAAGAAATCACAAGCAGGATGATTTCAGAGAGGCCTGGGGACACTTGCATGAACTGATGCTAAGTGAAATGAACAGAACCAGGAGATCATTGTACAAAGCAACAGCAATATTATACTGATAATCAATTCTGATGAATGTGGCTCTCTTCAACAAAAAGATGATTCAGGCCGGTTCCAATAGTTTTATGATCAAAAGAGCCATCTACATCCAGAGAGAGGACTGTGAGAACTGTGTGATTCACAACATAGCATCCTCATTCTTTTAGTTGTTGTTTGCTTGAATTTTATTTTCTTCATCATTTTTTTTTCTGGTTTGAGTTGATTTCTCTTGTACAAGATCATTATATAAATATGTGCATATGTTGGATTTGACATATATTTCTCAAATTTATGTTATATTAGACTATTTGCCTTATAGGGGAAGGGAGTTGGAGAAGAAGGGAAAAACTGGAACATGAAGTTTTGCAAATGCTAATGTTGCAGAATTATCCATGCATATGTTTTGAAAAATGAAAAGCTTTAATAAAAAAAATAATTCTTTGTGGTGTTATGTAAAAGATGATAGTAACTGAGGGAGTTACATTTGTATATGTGAACTTTATATATATTGTGAATTTTGTTAAATTGAATGATTCTATTTTAAAATAAAACTGAATTCAAGTCACTTACCCCAAAGTTTATGAGAAATAGAACTCAGATTTTCTTGATTCTATCTCTGGTTGGGGAATGAGTTGGCATCCTAGCTTACTTGTGCTAC